>NC_051309.1:44299821-44600013 GCF_015220235.1 Choloepus didactylus | reverse complement strand
TTTTTAAGTGTAGGATTCAGTGGCATTAATTACTTTTATAATCCTGTGTTACCATCACCACCTTCCATTACTAAACATTTCCATCACCCCAAACATAAGCTCTGCACCCATTGACCAATAACTCCTCATTCTCTCTCCCCCAGCCCCTAGTAACCTCTAATACACTTTTTGTCTCTGTGAATTTGCTTATTCTAGATATCTCATATAAGTGGATCCATTTGGTTATTTGTCCTTTTCTGTCTGTTTTTTTAAAATTAACATAAAGTTTTCGAGGCTTAACCATGTTATAGCAAGATTGTTTTATGTTTCCACTATGATAATATTGTTAAGAACAACATCTTAGATAATAAATCTTCAAATAGATCTTTGTTTTTAAAGATTGGAGTTACTTGATCAGATGGCACATATTTATAAGGCTCTTGATACATATTTTAAAATTGATTTCCTGTCATGCAGTAATACGTACTTATTGAAAAGGAATGTTTTCCTATATTGGAGGGAGCTTATAAAAATATGTGCCATAATGAGATACCACTAAAAACTTACTAAAATGGCTATAATTGAAAAGGTAGACAATACCAAGTGTTGCCAAGGATGCAGAGAAACTGGAACTCTCATACAATGTGGATATATAAAATGGGACTATAATACGGGGATATAAAATGTTACTGCCACTCTGGAAAAGTTTGGTATTTTCTTTAAAAGTTAAACTTCAATGTATTACATGGCCCAGCAATGCCACTCCTAAGAATCTACTGTGAGGACTAACTTCATGTGTCAACTTGGGTACACAGCATCCAGTTGTTTGGTCAAACACAGACCTGCTTGTTGCAGTGAAGGTATTTTGTAGATGGGATGTGCATCTATAATCAGTTGGTTGTACCTACAATCAACAAAGGAGACTGCCCTCAGCAATGTGGGTAACCTCCTTGTTCCGGTTTGTATATATTATGTCCCCCACAAAATGCCATGTTCTCTGGTGCAATCTTGTGGGGCAGAGGTATTAGTGTTGATTAGATTGAAATTCTTTGATTGGGTGTTTCCATGGAGATGTGACTCAATCAACTGTGAGTGAAACATTTGATTGGATAATTTCCATGGAGGTGTTACCCCGCCCATTCAGAGTGGGTGTTAATTGGAGTCGTATACAGGAGTTCACAGGCAGAAGGACCAGAGAGAGCAACTAAGAGTGACATTTTGGAGGAGCTGCAAATTACAGAGACATTTTGAAGATGGCCACTGAAAGCTGACACTTTGGAGAACGCCATTTTGAAACACAACCTGAGAGCAAGCAGATGCCAGTCACATGCCTTCCCAGCTAACAGACGTTTTGCAGATGCCAATGGACTTTCTCCAGTGAAGGTTCCTGATTGTTAATGCCTTACCTCAGACATTTTATGGCCTTAAGACTGTATCTGTGTAACCAAATAAACCCCCTTTATAAAATCCAATCCATTTCTGGTATTTTGCAAAATGGCAGTATTAGCAAACTGGAACACTCCTCATCCAATCAGTTGGAGGTCTTAAATGCAGAATTGAGGGTTTTGGAGGTCAGAAGAATTTCTGCCTCAACTTCAGTATTGGCTCTTTTTGGAATTTCCAGACAGCCAACTTCCTCCAGAAATTGGGACTAAGGACTTCAACATCACCTTTATCAGAGTTTTCAGGCTGCAGCGTGCCCTACGGAGTTCAGACTTCCAGCCAGCCCCACAATAGCATGAGCTAAATTCCTTAGAATAAATCTCATAAACACACACACTCACACATGCACACAAACACACATATCCTGTTGGTTCTTTTCCTCTGGAGAATCCTAATACATCTACATAAGAGAAATATAAACATATGCACAAACACACAGATGTGAATGCTCAGATGACATTATTCAGAATGACCTCAAACTGGAGACAGCCCAGATGTTAATTAACTGATGAATGGATTTTTAAAATGTATATTTTTGTACAATGAAATACTATTCAGCCATAAAAAGGACAGAACCACTGAAGCATGCTACAGTGTAGATGAACTTATACCAAGTAAAAGAAGCCAGATGCAAAAGACTATATTTGTATGATTCCATTTATTTTAAATGTCCAGAAAAGGTAAATCTATAGACAGAAAGCAGATTAGTGGTTGTCTGGGCCCAGGGGTGGGAACAGGGATTAATTAGAAATTAATGAGGGAACTTTGGGGGATGATGGAAATGTTCTAAAACTGGATTGTGGTAAGGTTTTACAACACAATTTACTAAAATTGAATTATATACCTATAATGGGTGAATTTTATGGCATATTAATTATACTTCAATAAAGCAGTTAAAATGGGGGAGGTATGTAATCAGAGGGAAAGATTAGGAAAAAAATGAATACCAAATGCATGTTGTGATTTTAAAAGTTTAAGAAATAGAATAGAATAAGGCAAAAAAAAAAAAAAAAGAAAGAAAGAAAAGAAAGGAAAGGAAAGGAAAAAAAATATATTAGAAGGCCCATTTTTTAATGGCTCAAGAACATCAGAAGAAAGTTCAATGGTAAATTCTTGAAATGAGTCAGCTTTACACAAATAATTTTGCATGTGAACTTATGGCCTCCATAATAGACATGGGCCCATAGTATTCCACAGAAGCAAATAAAGCACATGAGGCAGAGAAAGCAAGCCTGGTCTCTGGGCCAGCTGTTATTCTTTATTTCAAAGAAGATTTTATGAGCTTTAAACATTAAAATAGTAATTATCATAAAGTTCTCAAATGTGGCTTCCATGTTTTTAAAGGGAATAAAAAGGGAACTTTCCAGAGTAAAGTGGCTCTGTCAGTGGCATTTCTGAGAAGGGGAAAAAAGTAGTCCCAGAGAGAAGCAGGCAGCAGGCCATCCCTGAGGCCTGGAATTCTTCACCGTACACAAAATGTGACATATTTCAACTCCATGCATGTTAGGAATGTTATTTTTTTAAATTGTGTTCCTCCAGATTGGATTTATGCAACCTTCTGCAGCGATGAGCAAATGCATAGGTCAGATTTCAGTAAATGGTGAAGGTTACACATCACCTTTCCTGTCTGTGTTTTGCCAAGCTGGTGGCTCGTGGTTTGTGAGGAAAAGGATCAGCAGAGGTTATGAATGTGCTCCTGAGGCAAACACAAGCTGCAGGCTGGACCAGAGACTCTGAGCAACCTTAAACATCCCTAAGAAGGGCATCCAGAATAAGGGAGTGTTGTTAATTCCTGGAATTCTCAGTATAATCTTCACACCCTCGTATTCAGGGAGACAGGGAGGGTGAGGGACTGAGAAGCAGCAGTATGGCTTGTTTCTGGTGCAGCCGCAGGTATCAGTGGTAAGGACTGTGAATGGGTGGTTTATAGAGAATTAGAAAGGGAATACCAAGTACCTCCATGAACAGGTTGCCTTGCCTTATGAGATGATGCATTCATTTTCTATTGCTGCATAACAAATTACTACAAAACTTAGAGGCTTAGATCAACACCCATTTATTAGCACCGGGATCTGTAGGTCAGAAATCCAGCAAGACTCTGTTCAAGGTCTTGGCTGGGCTGTGGTCCTTTCTGGAGGCTCTGGAGAAGAATCTACTTCCCAGCTCTTTCTGGTTGCTGGGCAAATTCAGTTCCTTGCAGTTGTAGAACTGGAGTCCCTATTTCCTTGCTGGGTGTCAGCTCCTAGAGACTGCCCACAGTCTTTGTCACGTGATCCTCTCCATCTTCAAAGCCAGTCATGAAGATTGTCCCTCGTGTCAAATTCCTCTGCTTTGCCAGGAAGAGCCCAGAACCTTTTAAAGGCTCTCCCAGCATGGTCAGGCTGGCTGAGGATAATCTTCCTACCTTGATATTAACTGATCTAGGCCCATAATTACATCTGCAAAATCTTTTCAAAGCAGTATCTAGATTAGTGTTTGGAAGAGGGTGCATGTTGACCAGGGACCAGGAATCTTGGAGGTCATCTTGGAATTCTGCCTGCAACAAATTGCTTATAAAAGAGTCCCCAGTAGAACTAAGGGATTCTCAGAGGTGGTGTGGTACCAACCCCCTAAGGGATGTTTTGGAAATTTGTAGAGGAATGTTTTTGTGGTTGTAATGATGAGAGTTGGTGGGTTCCACTAGCATTTAGTGTACAAGGCCAGGGTTGGGAGACACACAATGGGGGATTGTGCTGCATTCTACCACAGTTTTCAAATATCCCCCTAGGCATTCATAGCTATGAAAAATCTGTTTATAATTTTCTGAGCCTAGTAACCTATTCCACTTTTATTACAGTACTTTTTGGCATGGCTTCTGCATCGAAATGTCCGTAAGTGCAATTACTAGGTAAATCAAGGGAAGAATAATTATTTTATTTGGAACTTTACCAAGATTGTTCAACAGCTTGGAAGAAATCACATGACCAGTAATAAGCCTGCTCAAGGTAGCTGAGTTGTCAATATACCACACCTGATTTAGTCTTTGGTTGTAGCTGTCCCTGTCTCAGTGATTTTATGTTAATTACTAGCCTCTCCCTACTTTATGTATTATAGTGTAGTACTACCTGAGCAATTGCATGTTGAAATATGTATTGTATTTCTTCAACTCGATTTTTAAAAACTATGTGTGTAGGTAGGTTTTGTTAGCTATGAATTGCATCTCATTGTAGCAAAGGGGGCTACAAAGTATTCATTAGATTAAGAGATATATCTAATAGATTTGAGAGCCCAAGTTCTACACAGTGTGCATTTGCTGAAGCTGGGACTGGATGAGAGCATGAGTTGGGGACCCTCACCACTCAGAAGAAAGTTGAGGAGAGGACATGAAAATAAAACCAGTTGAGGAGAAAAGAAACTGTGATAGTCTGTGGCAGCTGGGGAGTCCCTTGAGCTCAGATGAAGGAACATCAAATACTTTTTGCCATGCCAATCACACAACCCAGGTTGTTCACTTGAGACCTTGGTAAATGACTTTATGGGCTGCCCTTTCTCTGGAGGAGGGAAGGGCCTCTGGTAGGGACAGTGGTCCCAGACAGCAGGTTTAGAAATCATCCCTAACTGGCAACCCCCTAACCACATATCCTGGGAAGAAACTGTGATATGATTGATGACTATTCCAGACTTTAACAATTCAAAAAAGTATTATTTTCATAGCAGCATTATTCACAAAAGCCAAAAGCTGGAAGCAACCCAAGTGTCCATCAACAGATGAATGGATAAACAAAATGTGGTATATACACACAGAGGAATATGATTCAGCCATAAAAAGGAATGAGTTCTGATACATGCTACAACAAGCATGACCCTTGAAGACATCATGTTGAGTGAAAAAAGGCAGACACAAATGATAGATATTGTATGATGTTACCCACATAAAATAACTAGGATGTGCAAATTCATGGAGACAGAAGTACATTACAGGTTACTAGAGGTGGTGGGGATGGAGATGGGGAATGGGGAGTTAATGCTTAATGGGCAGAATTTCTGTTTGGGGTGATGGAGTTTTGGTAATGGATGATGGTGATGGTAGCAAAACATAGTGAATGTAGTTAATACCACTGAATTGTATACTTGAAAGTGGTTAACATGGGACAATTTATGTTGTACGTATATTACCACATTAAAAAATATGTAGGTATTATTTTAACATAAAACATATTCAGTTATGTGCATGTTAACATGTGTAATCCTCTTAAAATACAGAACAAATTCTGTCATACCTCTGCTCAAAAATATTTAGCGATCCCTATTACTTCCAAAATAAAATCCAAGCTCCTTAGCACATCAGGGCACTTTGCTCTGGACTCATTCATCTTTGTGTTCCAGGTGTGCTGAACTGACTGCTCACCATTCTCTAAACATTTCATCTACTTTGAGGTCTCGGTGTCTCTGCTCATACAGTACCCTGTGCCTGGAATGCCCTTCCCCTCTTCTCCAATTAGTAAAGCCCTACTCTTTCTCCAGGGACCAGAGCCTTGAGATGATGTGCTTTGAGGGTTCACCGGAAGCTGTCAACATATTGGCAGAACTGCCAAGCACATTTGTCAATTCCTCCGTACCTAAGCAGAGGCAGGACATTGGATAGGAGTATTAGGAGACAAAAGCATCTGACAGGGACCTTTAAGGTCCTTCCCAAATGAGGATCAATGATGATTCTATGCAAAGACAGAAATAGAAGCCAGAAAAGCACAGAAAGCAACTAAGCCTACACTTCATCTAATTCCTATTTTCTAGAAGCTGGTTTTGCTCAGATACACCCAGAACTTTTACTGAAGAAACCATCCTTGTGTGCATTATGAATAATCAAGAACAAGGAAATTTTTAGATTGTAAGGGAAATATTGGCACTCATGCATTGAGGGTAACATACATTAAAACAAATTTGGGGGATGGAATTTGGCAATTCATTTAGAAAACTGTAAAAATGTTTGAATCTTTTGACATGGTAATACCATAGTGAGAATTTATCTCAAAGGCATATTTCAAAAGAAGAAAAATTTGAACAAGGACATTTTATAGTCACATATTCCATAATAATAAAAATGTAATGCCATTATAAAAGAAATGATTAAGTTAAATTACAGTGTTGCATTATCAGTGTCATGGACTATGTCATAGTCATTACAAATGATAAAAGTAATGATTATGGAGGCACATGGAAACTTGCTTATGAAAGGAGAAAAATATTGTTCATACAGTGGATTATAATTATATAAAACTAGAGGAAGCAAAATAAACAATGACAAGAAGCATGAAGGGGTACATATCTAACTCACTACTTGACCTCATTCCAATACAGCAGTTCTCAAACATTTGGTCTCAGGAAACCCTTTACACTCTTAAAAAATACTGAGGACCTCGAATAACTTTTCTTTATGTGGGTTATGTCTATTGATGTTTACCATATTAGAAAATTAAAACTGAGAAAAATTTTAAAGGTTGATCAATTTTCAAATAACAATAATAAATATGTTACCATAAATAACATTTTTTAGAAAAAACATTTTTCTAAAATTAAAAAAAGTGAGAGGTGGTATTGTTTTACATTTTTGCAAATCTCTTTAATGTATGGCTTAAAAGAGACATCTGGATTCACACATCTGCTTCTACAGTCCATCTGTTGCAGTATCACTTGTCATGTGCACTCAAGAGAATAAGAGTGAAAAAGGTAAATATATTAATATTAGTACGAAATTAGTTTTGATACCACAGAACCCCTGAAAGGGTCTTGGGGAGACCCAGGAGTCCTCAGACCACACTTGAAGAACAGCTGGCTTAATAAGTGATACCATCTTCTTTCAAAATATAGAGTAGAAGAATCTCAAGTAGAGACAGAATCAGGAAGCTGAATAACTTGCCAACTCTTTGGAATCTTTTTTAAATGGCCTCTTTCCTGTAGAATACTCAGAATCTCAGACATACAAATATTCAAATGTTAAAGCTACTTTAAAGCATTTTAATGTATCCATGTAATACTTCCCTTCCCTAGCACAGATAATTAAGCTGTCTATGGGAAGTTTACATTTATGTTATTAATTTTCTCATGAAACCTGTTCTGTAGTCAGGCTGGTGGTCCCTAAATAATTCTCTCCTCTAGAGGGAACATATCCTAATTTATCCTATGAGGTTAGCATCACCCTAATACCAAAGCCAGATAAAAATATCATGAGAATAGAAAATTATAGACCAATAATCCCTTATGAATATAAGTGGAAAAAATACTCAACAAAAAAAAGCAAACTGAATCCAACAGCATATTAAACAGATTATACACCATGACCAAGTGGGATTTATCCAAGGAATGCAAGGGTGATTCAACAAAACACAATCAATTAATGCAATAAACCAAGTTAATAGAATGAAGGAAAAAAACACACATGATCATCTCAATTGATGCAGAATAGGCATTGGACAAAATCTGGTACTCTTTCTTGATTAAAAATCTCAGAAAATTATTAGTTATAAATAATGTAAAATAGATTTTACATGAATTTATATAAAATATAAACTCAAGATGTTATTAGAATAGAAGGGGACTTCCTCAACATGATAAAGGGCTTATATTAAAAACCCACAGCTAATGTCATACTCAATGCTGAAAGACCAAAAGCTTTCCTCCTAAGGTCAGGAAGAAGACAAGGACGCCCACTATCACCACTGCAATTCAACATTATACTGGAAGTTCTAGCTAGAGCAGTCAGGCAAGAAAAAAAAAAAGGCATCCAAATTAGAAAAGAAGAAGTAAAATTTCCCAATTTTCAGATGACATAATCTTATATAGAGAAAATCCCAAAGAATCTACCAGAAAGCTATGAGTTGATAAATGCATTCAGCAAAATGACAGAGTATAATACCAACATATAAAAATCAGTGGTGGGAGGCGGGGCAAGATGGCAGACTGGTGAGCTGTATGTTTTAGTTACTCCTCCAGGAAAGTAGGTAAAAAGCCAGGAACTGCGTGGACTGGACACCACAGAGCAATCTGTCTTTGGGCATACTTCATACAACACTCATGAAAACGTGGAACTGCTGAGATCAGCGAAATCTGTAAGTTTTTGCGGCCAGGGGACCCGCGCCCCTCCCTGCCAGGCTCAGTCCCGGGGGAGGAGGGGCTGTCAGCTCCAGGAAGGAGAAGGGAGAATTGCAGTGGCTGCTCTCATCGGAAACTCATTCTACTGATTCAAACTCCAACCATAGATAGACTGAGGCCAGACACCAGAGACTCTGAGAGCAGCCAGCCCAGCAGAGAGGAGACGGGCATAGAAGGAAAACAACACGAGAAGCTCCAAAGTAAAAGCAGAGGATTTTTGGAGTTCTGGTGAACACAGAAAGGGGAAGGGCGGAGATCAGGCCTTGAGGCGCATATGCAAATCCCGAAGCAAGGCTGATCTCTCTGCCCAGGGCACCTTTCCTTAATGGCCCTGGTTGCTTTGTCTATTAGCATTTCAATAACCCATTAGATCTCTGAGGAGGGCCGTTTTTTTTTTTTTTTTTTTTTTTTTTTTTTTAAATCCTTTTTGCTTTTTCTAAAACAATTACTCTAAGAAGCTCAATACAGAAAGCTTCAAAGAATTGAAATTTGGGCACGTCAAGTCAAGAGCAAAAATAAGAGAGCTCTGAGACAAAAGGCAATAATCCAGTGGCTGAGAAAATTCACTAAACAACACAACTTCCCAAGAAAAGGGGGGTGTCCGCTCACAGCCACCATCCTGGTGGACAGGAAACACTCCTGCCCATCGCCAGCCCCATAGCCCAGAGCTGCCCCAGACAACCCAGTGTGACGGAAGTGCTTCAAATAACAGGCACACACCACAAAACTGGGCGTGGACATTAGCCTTCCCTGCAACCTCAGCTGAATGTCCCAGAGCTGGGAAGGGGGAGCAGTGTGAATTAACAGAGCCCCATTCAGCCATCATTTGAGCAGACTGGGAGCCTCCCAACACAGCCCAGCAGCCCAGAACTGCCCTGGGGGGACGGCACTCACCTGTGACATAGCACAGTCATCCCTCAACAGAGGACCCGGGGTGCACAGCCTGGAAGAGGGGCCCACTTGCAAGTCTCAGGAGCCATACGCCAATACCAAAGACTTGTGGGTCAGTGGCAGAGACAAACTGTGGCAGGACTGAACTGAAGGATTAGACTATTGCAGTAGCTTTAAAACTCTAGGATCATCAGGGAGATTTGATTGTTAGGGCCACCCCCCCTCCCCGACTGCCCAGAAACACGCCCCACATACAGGGCAGGCAACACCAACTACACACGCAAGCTTGGGACACCAATTGGGCCCCACAAGACTCACTCCCCCACTCACCAAAAAGGCTAAGCAGGGGAGATCTGGCTTGTGGAGAACAGGTGGCTCGTGGACGCCACCTGCTGGTTAGTTAGAGAAAGTGTACTCCACGAAGCTGTAGATCTGATAAATTAGAGATAAGGACTTCAACTGGTCTACAAACCCTAAAAGAACCCTATCAAGGACAGCAAATGCCACGAGGCCAAAAACAACAGAAAATTATAAAGCATATGAAAAAACCAGACGATATGGATAACCCAAGCCCAAGCACCCAAATCAAAAGACCAGAAGAGACACACCTAGAGCAGCTACTCAAAGAACTAAAGATGAACAATGAGACCCTAGTACGGGATATGAAGGAAATCAAGAAGACCCTAGAAGAGCATAAAGAAGACATTGCAAGACTAAATAAAAAAATGGATGATCTTATGGAAATTAAAGAAACTGTTGACCAAATTAAAAAGATTCTGGACACTCATAGTACAAGACTAGAGGAAGTTGAACAACGAATCAGTGACCTGGAAGATGACAGAATGGAAAATGAAAGCATAAAAGAAAGAATGGGGAAAAAAATTGAAAAACTCGAAATGGACCTCAGGGATATGATAGATAATATGAAGCGTCCGAATATAAGACTCATTGGTGTCCCAGAAGGGGAAGAAAAGGGTAAAGGTCTAGGAAGAGTATTCAAAGAAATTGTTGGGGAAAACTTCCCAAATCTTCTAAACAACATAAATACACAAATCATAAATGCTCAGCGAACTCCAAATAGAATAAATCCAAAAAAACCCACTCCGAGACATATACTGATCACACTGTCAAACATAGAAGAGAAGGAGCAAGTTCTGAAAGCAGCAAGAGAAAAGCAATTCACCACATACAAAGGAAACAGCATAAGACTAAGTAGTGACTACTCAGCAGCCACCATGGAGGCGAGAAGGCAATGGCACGATATATTTAAAATTCTGAGAGAGAGGAATTTCCAGCCAAGAATACTTTATCCAGCAAAGCTCTCCTTCAAATTTGAGGGAGAGCTTAAATTTTTCACAGACAAACAAATGCTGAGAGAATTTGCTAACAAGAGACCTGCCCTACTGGAGATACTAAAGGGAGCCCTACAGACAGAGAAACAAAGACAGGACAGAGAGACTTGGAGAAAGGTTCAGTACTAAAGAGATTCGGTATGGGTACAATAAAGGATATTAATAGAGAGAGGGAAAAATATGGCAAACATAATCCAAAGGATAAGATGGCCGATTCAAGAAATGCCTTCACGGTTTTAACGTTGAATGTAAATGGATTAAACTCCCCAATTAAAAGATATAGATTCGCAGAATGGATCAAAAAAAATGAACCATCAATATGTTGCATACAAGAGACTCATCTTAGACACAGGGACACAAAGAAATTGAAAGTGAAAGGATGGAAAAAAATATTTCATGCAAGCTACAGCCAAAAGAAAGCAGGTGTAGCAATATTAATCTCAGATAAAATAGACTTCAAATGCAGGGATGTTTTGAGAGACAAAGAAGGCCACTACATACTAATAAAAGGGGCAATTCAGCAAGAAGAAATAACAATCGTAAATGTCTATGCACCCAATCAAGGTGCCACAAAATACATGAGAGAAACATTGGCAAAACTAAAGGAAGCAATTGATGTTTCCACAATAATTGTGGGAGACTTCAACACATCACTCTCTCCTATAGATAGATCAACCAGACAGAAGACCAATAAGGAAATTGAAAACCTAAACAATCTGATAAATGAATTAGATTTAACAGACATCTACAGGACATTACATCCCAAATCACCAGGATACACATACTTTTCTAGTGCTCACGGAACTTTCTCCAGAATAGATCATATGCTGGGACATAAAACAAGCCTCAATAAATTTAAAAAGATTGAAATCATTCAAAGCACATTCTCTGACCACAATGGAATACAATTAGAAGTCAATAACCATCAGAGACTTAGAAAATTCACAAATACCTGGAGGTTAAACAACACACTCCTAAACAATCAGTGGGTTAAAGAAGAAATAGCAAGAGAAATTGCTAAATATATAGAGATGAATGAAAATGAGAACACAACATACCAAAACCTATGGGATGCAGCAAAAGCAGTGCTAAGGGGGAAATTTATAGCACTAAACGCATATATTAAAAAGGAAGAAAGAGCCAAAATCAAAGAACTAATGGATCAACTGAAGAAGCTAGAAAATGAACAGCAAACCAATCCTAAACCAAGTAGAAGAAAAGAAATAACAAGGATTAAAGCAGAAATAAATGACATAGAGAACAAAAAAACAATAGAAAGGATAAATATCACCAAAAGTTGGTTCTTTGAGAAGATCAACAAGATTGACAAGCCCCTAGCTAGACTGACAAAATCAAAAAGAGAGAAGACCCATATAAACAAAATAATGAATGAAAAAGGTGACATAACTGCAGATCCTGAAGAAATTAAAAAAATTATAAGAGGATATTATGAACAACTGTATGGCAACAAACTGGATAATGTAGAAGAAATGGACAATTTCCTGGAAACATATGAACAACCTAGACTGACCAGAGAAGAAATAGAAGACCTCAACCAACCCATCACAAGCAAAGAGATCCGATCAGTCATCAAAAATCTTCCCACAAATAAATGCCCAGGGCCAGATGGCTTCACAGGGGAATTCTACCAAACTTTCCAGAAAGAACTGACACCAATCTTACTCAAACTCTTTCAAAACATTGAAAAAAATGGAACACTACCTAACTCATTTTATGAAGCTAACATCAATCTAATACCAAAACCAGGCAAAGATGCTACAAAAAAGGAAAACTACCGGCCAATCTCCCTAATGAATATAGATGCAAAAATCCTCAACAAAATACTTGCAAATCGAATCCAAAGACACATTAAAAAAATCGTACACCATGACCAAGTGGGGTTCATTCCAGGCATGCAAGGATGGTTCAACATCAGAAAAACAATCAATGTATTACAACACATTAAAAACTCGAAAGGGAAAAATCAATTGATCATCTCAATAGATGCTGAAAAAGCATTTGACAAAATCCAACATCCCTTTTTGATAAAAACACTTCAAAAGGTAGGAATTGAAGGAAACTTCCTCAACATGATAAAGAGCATATATGAAAAACCCACAGCCAGCATAGTACTCAATGGTGAGAGACTGAAAGCCTTCCCTCTAAGATCAGGAACAAGACAAGGATGCCCGCTGTCACCACTGTTATTCAACATTGTGCTGGAAGTGCTAGCCAGGGCAATCCGGCAAGACAAAGAAATAAAAGGCATCCAAATTGGAAAAGAAGAAGTAAAACTGTCATTGTTTGCAGATGATATGATCTTATATCTAGAAAACCCTGAGAAATCAACGATACACCTACTAGAGCTAATAAACAAATTTAGCAAAGTAGCGGGATACAAGATTAATGCACATAAGTCAGTAATGTTTCTATATGCTAGAAATGAACAAACTGAAGAGACACTCAAGAAAAAGATACCATTTTCAATAGCAACTAAAAAAATCAAGTACCTAGGAATCAACTTAACCAAAGATGTAAAAGACCTATACAAAGAAAACTACATAACTCTACTAAAAGAAATAGAAGGGGACCTTAAAAGATGGAAAAATATTCCATGTTCATGGATAGGAAGGCTAAATGTCATTAAGATGTCAATTCTACCCAAACTCATCTACAGATTCAATGCAATCCCAATCAAAATTCCAACAACCTACTTTGCAGACTTGGAAAAGCTAGTTATCAAATTTATTTGGAAAGGGAAGATGCCTCGAATTGCTAAAGACACTCTAAAAAAGAAAAACGAAGTGGGAGGACTTACACTCCCTGACTTTGAAGCTTATTATAAAGCCACAGTTGCCAAGACAGCATGGTACTGGCACAAAGATAGACATATAGATCAATGGAATCGAATTGAGAATTCAGAGATAGACCCTCAGATCTATGGCCGACTGATCTTTGATAAGGCCCCCAAAGTCACCGAACTGAGCCATAATGGTCTTTTCAACAAATGGGGCTGGGAGAGTTGGATATCCATATCCAAAAGAATGAAAGAGGACCCCTACCTCACCCCCTACACAAAAATTAACTCAAAATGGACCAAAGATCTCAATATAAAAGAAAGTACCATAAAACTCCTAGAAGATAATGTAGGAAAACATCTTCAAGACCTTGTATTAGGAGGCCACTTCCTAGACTTTACACCCAAAGCACAAGCAACAAAAGAGAAAATAGATAAATGGGAACTCCTCAAGCTTAGAAGTTTCTGCACCTCAAAGGAATTTCTCAAAAAGGTAAAGAGGCAGCCAACTCAATGGGAAAAAATTTTTGGAAACCATGTATCTGACAAAAGACTGATATCTTGCATATACAAAGAAATCCTACAACTCAATGACAATAGTACAGACAGCCCAATTATAAAATGGGCAAAAGATATGAAAAGACAGTTCTCTGAAGAGGAAATACAAATGACCAAGAAACACATGAAAAAATGTTCAGCTTCACTAGCTATTAGAGAGATGCAAATTAAGACCACAATGAGATACCATCTAACACCGGTTAGAATGGCTGCCATTAAACAAACAGGAAACTACAAATGCTGGAGGGGATGTGGAGAAATTGGAACTCTTATTCATTGTTGGTGGGACTGTATAATGGTTCAGCCACTCTGGAAGTCAGTCTGGCAGTTCCTTAGAAAACTAGATATAGAGCTACCATTCGATCCAGCGATTGCACTCCTCGGTATATACCCGGAAGATCGGAAAGCAGTGACACGAACAGATATCTGCACGCCAATGTTCATAGCAGCATTATTCACAATTGCCAAGAGATGGAAACAACCCAAATGTCCTTCAACAGATGAGTGGATAAATAAAATGTGGTATATACACACGATGGAATACTACGCGGCAGTAAGAAGGAACGATCTGGTGAAACATATGACAACATGGATGAACCTTGAAGACATAATGCTGAGCGAAATAAGCCAGGCACAAAAAGAGAAATATTATATGCTACCACTAATGTGAACTTTGAAAAATGTAAAACAAATGGTTTATAATGTAGAATGTAGGGGAACTAGCAGTAGAGAGCAATTAAGGAAGGGGGAACAATAATCCAGGAAGAACAGATAAGCTATTTAACGTTCTGGGGATGCCCAGAAATGACTATGGTCTGTTAATTTCTGATGGTTGTAGTAGGAACAAGTTCACTGAAATGTTGCTATATTATGTAACTTTCTTGGGGTAAAGTAGGAACATGTTGGAAGTTAAGCAGTTATCTTAGGTTAGTTGTCTTTTTCTTACTCCCTTGCTATGGTCTCTTTGAAATGCTCTTTTATTGTATGTTTGTTTTCTTTTTAACTTTTTTTTTCATACAGGTGATTTGAAAAAAGAAGGGAAAGTTAAAAAAAAAAAAAAAAAAAAAAAAAAGAAAAAAGACAAACAAGGGGAAAAAAAAAAAAAAAAGATGTAGTGCCCCCTTGAGGAGCCTGTGGAGAATGCAGGGGTATTCGCCTACCCCACCTCCATGGTTGCTAACATGACCACAGACATAGGGGACTGGTGGTTTGATGGGTTGAGCCCTCTACCATAAGTTTTACCCTTGGGAAGACGGTTGCTGCAAAGGAGAGGCTAGGCCTCCCTGTATTTGTGCCTAAGAGTCTCCTCCTGAATGCCTCTTTGTTGCTCAGATGTGGCCCTCTCTCTCTGGCTAAGCCAACTTGAAAGGTGAAATCACTGCCCTCCCCCCTACGTGGGATCAGACACCCAGGGAAGTGAATCTCCCTGGCAACGTGGAATATGACTCCCAGGGAGGAATGTAGACCTGGCACCGTGGGACGGAGAACATCTTCTTGACCAAAAGGGGGATGTGAAAGGAAATGAAATAAGCTTCAGTGGCAGAGAGATTCCAAAAGGAGCCGAGAGGTCACTCTGGTGGGCACTCTTATGCACACTTTAGACAACCCTTTTTAGGTTCTAAAGAATTGGGGTAGCTGGTGGTGGATACCTGAAACTATCAAACTACAACCCAGAACCCATGAATCTCGAAGACAGTTGTATAAAAATGTAGCTTATGAGGGGTGACAATGGGATTGGGAAAGCCATAAGGACCAAACACCACTTTGTCTAGTTTATGGATGGATGTGTAGAAAAGTAGGGGAAGGAAACAAACAGACAAAGGTACCCAGTGTTCTTTTTTACTTCAATTGCTCTTTTTCACTCTAATTATTATTCTTGTTATTTTTGTGTGTGTGCTAATGAAGGTGTCAGGGATTGATTTAGGTGATGAATGTACAACTATGTAATGGTACTGTAAACAATCGAAAGTACAATTTGTTTTGTATGACTGCGTGGTATGTGAATATATCTCAATAAAATGATGATTTAAAAAAAAAAAAAAAAAAATGTAGCTTATGAGGGGTGACAATGGGATTGGGAAAGCCATAAGGACCAAACACCACTTTGTCTAGTTTATGGATGGATGTGTAGAAAAGTAGGGGAGGGAAACAGACAGACAAAGGTACCCAGTGTTCTTTTTTACTTCAATTGCTCTTTTTCACTCTAATTATTATTCTTGTTATTTTTGTGTGTATGCTAATGAAGGTGTCAGGGATTGATTTAGGTGATGAATGTACAACTATGTAATGGTACTGTAAACAATCGAAAGTACAATTTGTTTTGTATGACTGCGTGGTATGTGAATATATATCAATAAAATTATTTAAAAAAAAAAAAAAAAAAAAAAAAAAAAAAAAATCAGTGGTGTTCCTATACAGCAGCAATGAAAAATCCAAAAAAGAAATTTAAAAAATTGTATTTACAACAGCAACTAAAATAGAAAAATATCTAGGAATAAATTTAACCAACGATGTAAAAGATGCATACACAGGAAACTACAACCATTGCTTAAAGAAATTAAAGATCTAAATAAATGGAAAAACATTACTTGTTTTTTTACATTGGAAGACTAAATATTAAGATGTCAATACTACCCAAAGTGATTTACAGATTCAAATAAATTCCCAATCACAATTCAACAGCCTTCTTCACAGAAATGGAAAAGTCAATCATCAAATTGAGACAGAATGACAAGGGTTCCCAAAGCAACAAAGCCAACTTGAAGAAGAACAAAATTGGAGGACTCACACTTCCTGACATCAAAACTCATTCCAAAGCTACAGTAATCAAAACAGTGTGGTATAGGCACAAGGAAAGGCACAGAGATCAATGGAATGGACTAGAGTGTTTGGAAATAAGCCTATTGTATATATAATTCAATCTATGGCCAATTATTTTTGACAAGGGTGCCAATTCAAATCAATGGGGAAAGAATAATCTCTTCAAAAAATGGTGCTGCCCCTTTCCAGCACAAAGAAGTTAAAATGGTCATTGCTCAGATATCTGTGAAGATCGAGAGAAAGATCAAATGAGAGGGAGGAGGTATAACTGAGAAATTAAGATTTAGCAAATGATTATGACTAGTGAATCATAATATGGATGTAGCTCTTTAGTTTCTAGTGTATTAGAATAGCCAGAAGGAAACACCTGAAACTGCTGAACACCAATCCAGTAGCCTTGATCTTTGATAATGATGGTATAACTATACAGCTTTTATCGTGCGACCATGTGATTGTAAAACCTTGTGATGGACACTCCCTTTATCCAGTGTATGGGTAGATGAGTAATACAATAAGGACACGCATTAAAAAAATAATAATAGGTCAGGAATATGGGGGAAAATATCCCTACATAAACTATGGACAATAGTTACAGTACTATTTTAATAATCTTTCATCAATTGTAATGAATGTAACTACCATTTAAAAAAATGGAAAAATCAAAGTGTTATCATCAACTATAACAAATTTCCCTCTCCAATATAAGTGTTGGTGGTGGGGTGGTGTATAGGAATCCTGTATTTTATGCATGATTGTCCTGTAAACCTACAACCTCTCTAAAAAAAAATTTTTTTTTAATGGTGCTGGGAAAACAGAATATCCACATGCAAGACAAAAAAAAAAAGATAGTGTACCCTTGCCTCACACCATATACAAAAATTAACTCAAAATGGATCAATGACCTAAATATGGGATATAAAACCATAAAACTATTTCAAGAAAACATAGGGAAATATATTCAGGACCTTGTTTTAGGCAATAAATTCATAGACTTGACATCAAAAGCATGAGCGAAAAAGAAAACATAGAATAAAAACTTTGTGCATAAAAGGACATTATCAAAAAAGTGTAAAGGCAACCTAAACAAATGGGAGAAAATATCTGGAAACTATGTACCTGATAAGGGTTTTATATCCAAAATACACAAACAACTTCTACAACTCAAAAGCAAAAAGACAGACAACACAATTTAAAAATGGACCTAGGATCAGAATAGATATTTCTCCAAAGAAGATATATAAATAGTCAAGAAACACATGAAAAGATGCTCAATATCATTAGACATCAGAAATGTAAATCAAAATCACAGTGAGATACCACCTCACACCCACAAGAATGGCAATTATTTAAAAAAAAAAAAAACAGAAAATACATGATGAAGAAGTGAAAAAATAGGAACCCTTATACATTGTTGGTGGAAATGTAAAAACAGTGCAGCTGTTGTGGAAAATAGTTTGGCAGTTGCTCAGAAAGTTAGATATAAAATTACCACATGATCCAGCAATCCCACTTCTAGCTATACATCCCAAAGAATTGAAAGCAGGGACTCAAACAAATATTTGTACACTAATGTTCACAGCAGCAATATTCACAATAAGCAAAATATGGCAGCAACTCAAGTGTCTATCAGTAGAAGAATGGATAAACAAAAGATAGTATATACATACAATGGAATAGTATTCAGCCATAAAAAGGAATGAAGTTTTGATATCTGCTACATTATTAATAAAGCTTGAAGACATCATGTTGAGTGAAATAAATGACATACAAAAAAAGACAATACTTTATGATTTCCCATATATGAAATACCTAGAATATGTGAATTCATAAAGACAAGGAAGTAGAGTATAGGGTGCCAGGGTTGGAGAATAGGCTGTTAATGCTTAATGGATATAGAATTTCTATTCCTTTTCTAGCTCAACTGTGTTCAATTCTGCCCACCTATAAAATTAGCTATAAGCTTTCCTATGCTACCACCTAGTGGAGATAATGAGTATAGCTTTCAATAAAGATTTGTCTTCTTCAGTGAGCTTGGATGTGAAATGCAGAATTCAGGTATCACCCACACAATTTGAATTTAAACATCCAAACACTGGACATTTAAAGGTTGTTTCTTTTAATGATTGGAAATACAAAAAGCAAACAAAACCTATAAATCTTCCTTCTGTCCTTAGAAAGTTATCGTTAAAGTTTAACTCATATGATTCCTTCCTTAAAAATCAGTATCCTACAAGCAAGATTACACACTTATATTCTTCATTTCTTAATATGAAACAGAATGTATCCCTCTTACAGCAAAGAACTAAGCAAGCACCAATGCACTGGGCCTCTGGTTTAGGATAATAACTTCCTGGAAAAATTGTTTTGGAAATGTGGTATTATCCCAGGAAATAAGGGCTGGGTTGGCAATGAGTGAAATTGGAGGCTTTGTTCCTTGGCATTGACGCTGAAGAAAAAGGAAAGAGGGATGCAAAAAAGATAGATGGTGAAAAAAACAAAGAATAAAAAAATAAAAACAAAATAAAACTAAAAAAAAAAACCACAAAAATAAAAATAGCATTTACTGTGTTCCAGGCACAGCCCCAAGGACTTCACAGGTGTTCTTGTTTGATTCTCCCAACAACTGTATGAGGCAGTACTGTTCTCATTTCATAATGAGAAAAATCAAAGTTTAAAGGGATGAAGTTGTCAAAGGCCCCCAGCTAAGCTTTGCTTGCCTCAGCAGGTACAGCCTCAGGAAACCAAGGAAAAGCCAAATTGTCAGGAAACAGAGCTAAAGCAACACCCTGGGACCACATATTCAGTTTGAGTTGAACAAATCAAGCCCACGCATTGCCCTGCAGGCCCAGTTGAGGCGAATCTTAATTCACCAGAACTATTCCTAAAGCATCACCTTCCAGGGGCTTGGGCTTGATTACTTTAGGTGGGGAAACCTGGATTTTTTTTTAGGGCTGTGAGGTCATAATTGTCACCATTATTTACTAGTAAGTTTTCAGGGGATTAAAAAACTGCCTTTTAGTCTAAGAAGCTGTCACAGCTACGAGGCACCTAAGGACTCATGATAACTAAATGTAATCAGGTCTCCTGGATGGGATCCTGGAATGGAAAATAGATACTAGGTGAAAACTAAGGAAATCGGAGTAAAGTGTGGCTTTTAGTTACTTATAATGAATGTACCAATCTTGGGTTTTTTTTGTTTTGGGGGGTTTGTTTGTTTTGTTTTTTGCAATTCAAAAAACTGCCTTTTAGATGATGGTTAACATTTTGAAAAATGTCTGATTACTACGAGAGATGGGAGACACATTAGTATATAATCTTTTTGAATCAGCTTAAGGATATCAATTGCAAACATGACCAGGAAAAGGAAACCATCAAGTGATTTAAATCATTCAAATCCAGATATTTTGCAGGAGGAGGAAACATTATCCTTACTGTTCCTTCTGTAGGGGCTTTTCTCACTCTCCCCCTTTGTGTGTATTCAAATACACACACTCCACAATTCTATCAATAGTTTACGTTAGAATAATTACTCAAGGCGTGCTTACGAGGTACTAAGCATTCAGTGCGTTAACTTAGCTCAATCCACTTCATCCTTTGGGAAGGGGCCTATCATTCCCATTCTACAATGGAAAGTCGAAACCAAGTTTTACACCAGGCAGTCTGACGACAGAGGCAGTACATAGCGATCCTCTCTTCACTGCTATGCCAAACTGCACCTTGTTCCTTAGGAAATGCCAAGCCCAGTCAAGCAATCAAACAGGTGAACAACTTAATGCTATTGTACAAATGAATCAATAAGATCATTCTACTCAAAGGATGAAGAAAGTAAAGCTGCCAAATTAGCAATTTGAAGTCATTTAGTGTGGTAGGGTACAGGCCATGTTCTAAAGAAGCTGAGGTTTAGACCATGAAGATGATTACTTTCAGTTCTAGAAGAGCCTAATACTGGAGACTGCTGAAGGCTTTTTAGAAGACAGACAACTAAATAAGTTGCACTGTCTTTTATGAAGACCCTTTTATAGAAAAATACTGAATAAACTTGCCTCTGATGGGCCTGGTGTTCCCAAGATGGAAGGAGAAAAATCCGAGGAAGATGGAACATGACTAACGTCACTACCTTGGCAGTCCCGAGTAGCATATATCAGACTAGCAAGGGGCAATACACCACCACTGGTGACACGCCAACCTACCAGATCCTAGCTCCTACGATGGCTCTGACACAGGGAGTAGGGAGAGCTGCCTCACCACAAAGTTTGCACAGTCCACAGCAACTAGCAGAAGCAACATGCAAATGAGAGTTGAGGCTAATGAAAAATAGGGAAGCTGGCAGGACTGTCACAGGAAGAAGAAAGAATATGTCAAATGCCTTGAAAATCAGGCGGCTGTGCTTGAAAACCAAAACAAGACTCCCATTGAGGAACCCAAGGCCTCAAAGATCTTCACTACCATAAAGCAGAGTAACTGTCTTTGGCTTGGACCTTGTTTATATGAAGACTAATAGAGGCAGGAGTTGCAGCAAATCTAATTGCCATGCGGGCTTCTAGGACACTTGTGACCCTGAAGAATCCAGTTTGGCTCTAGAGTTTGCAATTGAATTGGGACTGTTGTTCCAAGATTTGGAATGCAACCATGATCACATTTACCAGCTTACTGCAGTCTGTCAGTAGCATGCAAAAAGTGTTGTTTGTCCTTTTGCTTCTAGTCTTTTTGGGGGAAGCTGTTTAAGAATGTCGATGTCAAAGGAAAGAGTATGTAAAATGTTTGGCCAGTCGAGTTGTAGTGCTGGAAGTTCAGAACAAGAAGCATAAAGAGGAACTTGAAACCTTGAAAGACATTTGATCTCCCAAAGCAGATTAGTAGAAATATTTAACTGTGAACTGATTACAACATGTACAGTTGCCTTTGAAGGCAATAGAATATATAGCTGGCAAGAATTATGGCTTTTTTCCTTTGTATCATTCATCTTATTCTCCAATTGCTAACATTCCTAAATGGCTTCACTGTACTTTGTTGATTCTTAGCTAAAAATTCAATTTTTTTAAAAGAAACAGACTGTAAAAAATGTATGTAACAAATTCTTAAAATGCAGTATTTGTAAGATTTATTCTAATGCCACATAATTGCAGTTTCTAATCTCTGTGTCATAGTGTCCTATGCAATAAAATTTTTTGCAGGTCTTTAAAAAAGTATTATCTGCATAGACTAACCAGAGCTGAAAACTGATTAAGGCAGATGAGACCCAAGTTACCAGATTCCTTGTAACAGACAGGGCCACACTCTTATGTGAAAATCACAATAAGCGCAGGGAACACGGGGTTTCTTCCTGACTGCCTTTCTTTTGTGTAACTAGAAAAGAATTGTTAAACATGGCAATTTCTCATTAACCTTTAATGCAAACCTATATATATTAATGTATCCTTATCTATAAAATCGGGTTTAATAACAAGTGCCAGACATTTGTTAAAAAAAATCTAGATTCTAGAAAGTAAGAAAGTGCTCCAAAAAACAAAACAAAAGCTACATTGACGTGGGTATGTCAAAGGGACACAGCAGCAAACTGAAAGAACTCCCAATGGCCAAAGCTGGTAGGATTTGAACAATAAAATATAGTACTAGATTACAACCCAAAGTGTAAAATAAATATTCATGGGTCCATACTGATAGAAAGAAAATGATTAAATAAAAATGTAAATGGGGAGAAGAGACAAATCTCCCTTGCAGAAGAATTCCAAATAATTTAGGTAGATACTCCACCCTCAGGAAGGGGAAGCATAACTCCCCACAAGTGTGGGCTGTGCATAGCCACTTAAGTACAATATGGAAAAGGGGGGAGGGAGGGAGAAAATAGCTTTAGAGCAGAGAAACCTGACAAATGTTACTTCACCTAGGTGATCAAATTCAGTATCAACAGTGATATATCATGTTGATAGTTAAGTACCCTTGATATAACGTGATGACAATGGCACTTTACCTCCATGGTATTCCTCCCAAAAAACCGAAACCCATCTTATCAACAGAAAAACAGATTCCAATAGAGGGGCTTTCCCACACAATACATGAGCAGTATACCCTATAACTATCAAGGTCATCAAAAACAAGGTAAGTCTAAAAAACTGTCACAGCCAAGAGGAGCCTAAGAAGACATGAAGACTAAACATAGTGTGCTCCTGGATAGGATCCCAGAATAAAAAGAGACACTAAGTAAAAACTAAAAAAATCGGAATCAGCTTTGGACTTGAATTAATAATTTATGAATATTGTAAAAGTGGACCCTAATAATGTAAGATATTAATAGATGAAGCTGGGTGAGGAAATACATGGGAACTCTCTGTACTTGCTCAATTTTTCTATAAATCTAAAACCATTCTAAAAAAACTAAGTGTGTTTCAAGTTTTAAAAAAATAGTTCCTGTAGAAACGATATAGGAGTATAAATGCATCTAAAAAGTCTAGAGATGCTAAACCAAAGCACAGGAGAAATTTGTGCTGTTATGTGAATGTCTGATATAAGCAATTGATACAGATTACTATATCAAAGTAATTTGAGATACACTGGGGGGACATAAAAGAGAAAGTGAAAACCAGTTTAGGCTTATCTCTTATCAGCAGAAAAGTTTTATTCCTTTTAATGACAAACAATTAAACCACATCCAAGGCCTAACCTTACAGACACAAACCAAAGTAGCCATTTAAAGCATTAGATAATAAGGTATGAGACATACAATAGTAACTCTGGGGGAAGATGCTACGCCAACTGAAGCTTACACCAAACTTTGCTCAGTTGGCAGTTGAGCTGCTAGTGCTTGGGTGGGGCTCAGGGTACGAGCATTTCTGCAGAACCAAAGGAGAACAGCTGTGTTTTGCAAGTACTGAAGCATTTTAGACTGCACTATAAGTGTGCGTTTTCACGTTTAAGAGAAGAGGGGAAAAAAGGTAAGTTCCTCCATGGGGCATCAGGCTGCCTTGCAGAGGGCCACAGCGGAAAAGCGGACTTCTCCTTGCTCACGTTCAGTGAATTCTCTGCAGACCTTGGCAGCGTCCTGAAAACCAAAGTTTCAAAGAGAAATTATCTAAGGCCCAATAATGCTTAAAGTTTATCCTCATCAATTTTAAATCTTCCACTAAATCTGAAAACCAGGGCTTAAGGTTAAGAGAAAAAAAATGAAGTGTTGGAAAAGGCAGGAACCAACACTGCAGACCTGGCTTCTCAGAAGCATTGATTCCTTTATTACTTCCACCAAATGGCTCTGTGCTTCTTCCTGCCTTGTGCACCTGGTTTTGACAGAAGAACCAAATGTTCTTTTCCTCAAATCTAAACCAGACAGAAAACTGATTTCCCTTCTGTAACGGGGACTAAGAGAAAAGTTTTAACTCAGAAATTTCCAGGGTAGAGACAAATTTCTTCTAAATAAACATTTTAGAAAATGGCCTTAGTGTTAAGAGTGACTACCTGGCATTCCAGTCATGGAAAAGTAATGGTTTCGTAGACATTGCAATGGGAATGGCATGTGTTAATAATTCTAACCTAGATTACAACGATTGTTAAGTTAGAAAACTGACACCATAGCTAGTTATTTACCAAATTCTAGAGTTTAAGTGTCTTGGGATCATAAATATCAACAGCCCTGTTCAATTTCTAAAAAACCCGAGGGACACAGGAGAAAGGTAATTTCACAAACCATAGCAGGTTTAGAATCTTTAAGAGGAAAGGGAAGACTCTGTGACATGGAATAGTGATGGAATATCAGCTCCTAAAGTCTAGAAATCATAAACTAGATCAAATTTGGCCTATGCTGGAGACTCTTCAATGTTCCTGCTTTCAGACCACTTTTACAAACTAAAGGGTTTGCAAATGTAGGTGTAGACTGACACCTACATTTCATTATCAGAATTTTTGATAAACTGATATCCCAGACCTCCTTTCCCTAAATTAGAATTTTCCTATACAACCTAGAGTGTTGACAAAGTACATGTCTTTAAAGAAAATAGCCATGTCCCAGACACAAAACTTTCTTACTGAGCAGTGAACGAATTCATTCAATTTTGTAATACTTGGGTTAAGCTTATATATTTTCTTACTTGTTCAAAAATAATTTAGTTTAAACAAACTAAAACACCTTTAACTATACAGAACCATCCTTACTTAGGATAAGAATTTTAACTTATTAAGATGCTTGTTTATATTCATATAATTTCAAATGAGATTCTAATTAGAGAATAGAAGTTTTTACCTTCCTACATCTCAAATTCTACTCATGTAACAGTTTTGGGTATCCTATGTAAGGCACATTTTATAGCACTACACAGGATTAGATAAGTTAGTATGTACTTTATAAGCTGTATTAGGAAGACCAGGGTCTTTCCCTCAAAAGGGTCAAATCCAGAAATTCTGCCTGTTCTTTATTCCCTTCCAAAGAAATTCTGGCTTTCTCTTGCAAATACCCCACATCTACACTGTCTCTTCTCTAGATCTCTTTCTCACTTTCTACTATTCCCATATACTTCTTGATACTCAAGAATTAGTTTCTCTTTATAATAGCAAATCAATTCTAGTGACTCAATTCTAGTCCAGAACTAAGAGGTTTTGGGGGTCACTTGTATTAGGATGGTTACACAGTCATTCTAGACCATAAAGTTTCTGTTGGGCATGTTTTGAATCTGGTACTCTAGAGCCATAGTAGTGAGGCATGGGGAAAGAAAAAAAATCCTGAATTTAATTGCCTAGCCAGGACACATAGCACACTAAATAAAAGAATGACCCAGATCCAGCTGTCTTAGAGGGATTACAAAAGGCTCAGGTTGCTGTTAATGTGAATTGTTACCTGTGATGTAATCTGACAATCTGACTATGGTCACTTTAATCCCACAAGGAAGCAAAGCAATGGCTTTCAGGTTAATTCTGACTGTGGGTAAAGACAGCACACGATACAGATTAGTCAGGGCTGTTCTGAAGGATCCTGTTTAAAACCACTCACTATAACCTAAGGTAAATAGAATCACGATCACCTAAGCCCTAAAGACTATTACCCAGACCTCCGGTGCTGGCTTTATGGAAAAAGCATTAACACTTTAAAATAGACAATTTGATTAAAGAAAGGTGGTCTCTGGTGGAGAGAGAGATTCCAAAGATCACCTGCAATAGTGAGTCCTCTGAACTGGTGCCATGGTTCACTGGGAAAGGCATCCGTCCATCTGCAACAAAGAAGCCAGCCATGTCAATATCCTTTACACATCTTCTGGCTACTGTGCTTACCCAGCCCAGAGAAAGTTCAAGACTCTTCCGAATACCATCACCACTCCCACAAAGGGAAGCCTGATTATGAAGCAATAAGTTGGAAATGAGGGTCATGTGTTTTTCAATATCCATTCCAGGTGATTCTAATCCAGAAGCAATGAGACCCAACAAGCCCAATCCAGACACCCTGATAGAGGGGCTTGTGTCCCCATCTCACAGGAAGGACCACAGAGCCAAAGTCAGGAGGCCCCGGGGTACAGGAAAGGTGAAGGGCTCCTTGAGATTTCATTTGCTCCTAAATGACTGCTGATTGTCCCCAAACTCCTTTGCCCCTGTCTGACCATAGGTTTAGTCTTCTGTTGACCTGACAGAGCAGTCTTCTATTAATAAGGGGATGAATTTCAAATATGGATAAAATTTCTTATTGCCATAAGCCAGTTAATAGAAATCACCCCCACATGTCCAAATTCTTTTTATAGAAACAGGGTCACATTCAGGCATAGATCCTTTCCCAAATGTGTTCTTTGCCTGAAAAAGATAATGCTGGAGACCCGCTGCTGGTAACGTTACAGCATGGGAGGTGAAAAGAGAAAGTCTGAACACGTAATGTGTTGAACTGTGTTGATATATTCTCTTTACTGTTTGTGACTAAAGCCATTCATTTGACAAGTCAGCTGCCTGAGGGAGGCGTTCTGCATATGATAAAGGATTAAGTGCCCCCACGAGAATACCTTGTTGTTCTGACTTCATTAATAATGATGTATCAAGGGCTATAAAGCCACACACCAATAGTGTAAGAGAAATAAACCTGAAGAATGCATGAAACTATATTGGATTCCAGAAATGGAATGAGAAACATACCAAGTTCATAGAGGTGGCCATCCACGATGTTAAACAGAATAAAATGAAAGTTCACTTTGTCATCTACCTGAAGAGTCAAAAAACATTTGTAATGAGTTCTTTGAACTTAATTTGTTAAAAATAATTTCTCTCGCCATTCAAATGGAATATGCTTGAAGTGACGTGCTTATATTTTAACTATAGCTAGTGTTTCATATATTTATAAATTTATAGTATTTATATTTCATATAGCTAGTAATTTCCTACATACCAGGTCCTATTCTAAGCCCATTAAGGGAGATATGCTGTAATTATCAGAACAACCCCGAGATAGTTACTGTCATACATATTTTACTGAAAAAGAAATCAAGGCTTAGGGAGGATAAGTATCTCACCCAAGGTCAAGACTAAAAAGTGGCAACTTTAGCCAACTACAGTTAATCTACTGAAATCTACTTTAGCAACTGACTGGGAAGTTCTGTTCAGATTACCGTATGTTTAAGTCTTCTAGAAATCATTAAGTCTTTGTTGTTATGCCTTTACTCTCCCCAAAACAGACTGAGAAGAGTACTTGAAATGCTTAATTACTAGGAGAGGTAACCGACATCTTTAAGACTCATCTGGATCTAAACAAAACACTTTGGCTTTGAATTTACTGAAGACTAAGTCAATTGCCAACCGGATTTCTTAAGAGCCACTGTTATGAACAAGTCTGGCCAAAGCATCATTTGGGTAGAATTTTCTGGTATTAATTGGCCTGCAGGAGGATAACACCATTTGCTGTGTTCCAGTAAGAGGTGCATGAATTTCAGTGGAAACACAAGTTACACCTGGACTGCCTGACTGTGATTTGCATTTGCATTTACCCGACATTGGCCTTCCTGTGCCACCGCATCATGGGCTGCCTGAATGGCCTGCAAAAGAAAAAAAATAATGAGCATGAGGATTTCCAGTGTTATTTTAAAGAACGCAATAGGCTGAAAGTTCTCATCCTACCTCATTCTTCTCAAAACATTTTGCTCTGTCCTCAGGTGACATCTTCTCCGTTTCAGAAAGAAACTGTTTCAGGACTGACCCATCCTCTTTTAAAAGCAAATGCATGTATTAATAGAGAAAAAACAATGCAAATGGGCTCACATTTATTGCTGACTTAAGCTGCTACATAGCTGGTCATGCTTAATGACTGAATACTTAAGGATGTGAATGAGCTGCCCATTCCTCCCCCAACCCTTTCCCAACCTCTCCCCTAACTCACTACATCCCAGCCAGAGGGACTTCTCCCCTCCTCCAGTGCAGAGCTCTTTCCTGCCTCTGCTTCCTGCCTCTCCCAACCACTTTCACCCGGCCACCTCCCACTTATCTTTAAATCTCAGCTAATCACTTTCTTATAGCACTTACCCATATGTAACACGTATTTGTGAATTTTTTAGTGCCATGTTTACAGACTGTAGTGTCTATCGCTGAATCTAGAGCACTACCAGAAAGTACACTTTCTTGTGTACATGACTCCACAGTAACACCCTAACCCAGTAAAGTTCTCAGTGAAGATTTTTATTTCAGAGTAGAAAATTCAATCCTGGTTAATTCGGTTATCCAGATAGACATAAGCTTAAAGATCTTCAAAAGAAATGTAAAGAGCCACATAGTCCAGCCTAGAGACAACCAGCTGACTCTTGGTAAAGGGTTTATTTTTTCTCCGTGTGGATAAAGGAGTCACTGATTACACAGCTATAATGAGACACTTCCATTTTAAAAGACCTCAACTTGAACTTCCATCTCTAAACTTACATTTTTTAAAAAATCTTGTTAAATGCAGACTATTCAAAATTTGGAAGAAAAAGGAATCCTCTTAACTTTGAAGAAGTCAATGACTCAGATTTAAGTGACACCGTCGTTATCACGGTTACAGAAGTTACAGTATCTCTGCTGAACCCAGGCTTACAGTAAATGAAATGAGAGTTACTACAGAAGAAATAGGAAGAATCAAGCTACAATTTTTTATACGGCTCAGACAAGCCAATATTTGAAAAAACAAGTTCTATAAGATCTGGATATTTATGGCCAGACAGGTCATTTTTTAATTTCAAAAGTATACCAGGAATAGAGACTTGGCCACAATTCACTTGTTTAAACAAAAAAACGTATTTGTATATGTTTGTATACATACATTTAAACACACAATGTGCCAAAAACAACAGTGTGGACTATTAGTTGAAATTGCTCAATTCTTAGCCACCCTCACCCATTGTCTAAATTAGGAGTTGGTAAACTACTGCCCCACTTTCATAAATAAAGGTTTATTGGAATACACCCACAACCCCTTGTTTACATCTTGTCAATGTTTGCTTTTGCACTACAACAGCAGAGACCATGTAGCCCTCAAACCCTAAAGCATCTACTCTCTGGCCCTTTACAAATGAGTTTTTGACCTCTTGTCTAAATCATATACAATGGCCATGTATTTTAATATAGCTCAGTGCTATTAATATGCCTTTGACAAGATTAAGGGCTGAGTCTCCTTTCTTCTTGCATATTGTCCACAGCATCCATCGGGGGTAGGGACATGAGGGGCTGAAGTCCTTGACCTGACTGTTCACAGCTGGATCTTTTGGATTTTGGGCCTGCTGCTATGCCCTCCCTACAGGAACCTTTACTCTTCACCTGAATCCATCTGTTATAAGCTGTGTTGGTTTCTCCTGTTGCTTATGCGACAGAACCATTAAAGGTGGGCCATAACGTTGACATGTTATAGCTTATATCTCTTAATTCTTTGCAATTGTTGAGAATTGAATGGGGGCACGTGAGAATCATTACAACAATGGGCCCTCAAGTGTTCTTTATCCTTTGCCTCCGACCCATTTAGGATGTCTGCAAACTGGGAGAGCCTATGCAGAGGGGCAGTACAAAGGCTAGCTATCACCCACTCTTCCACTTTTGATGGACAATGACCAACCATGCTTCTTGGTAAATGAGTTTCCTTCTCTCTAAAGAGAGAAACAATAAGAATTCATCAACTGATTGTATCTGAATAAGAAGTAACTATGACTAAACACGTTTCAAATAATGTTAAGGCAATGACTTTGCTAAAAAGAACCTGGGGGTTTTGGAATGAAGAATTATGAGTTAAGGTTAACTCGACATTCTGACCTCCACATTCCAAGTTTAATTAGAGGAGAGCAGGCCTGAAAACCCATCCTTACCAAAGTCCAGTTTGTCCTGATTATTGGCCACCGCATGTATGAGTCCGATTGTACCACAGGAGTTCCCAATGGTCTGTTTCATGAAGTATACTTTAGGACTAACTTCTTGTCCCTTCAGCTCCTCAATCTGTTTTTTCCTGAAGTTCTCATGCTGTGAATGTAAAAGATTTTTATATTTCTAATTGAAAATGCAAAGAAATAACAGATGGCAGCACAGCGAATTCTCCCTCCTAAATGGAATCACAAGTGGGATGTGCAAGCAGGAGCCTTGGTTCTAGATGCTGGCCAATGCCCAGAGAATGGCCTGTCTGCCTCCCAGACTCACACCAGCCTGTGGGGTTCTGAGAGCTTCTGAGACTCCACCCTGATGCTGCAGTGCAGTAACTGCCTTGGATATTGCCCAAGGCTTTGTCTAGACACCACTGCAATCTTTTAGCTTGAAATGGATGGTGTCATTAAATCAGAAAATAAAAAGACACATCAGTTCATTATTTTCTCTTTCACACTAACAAAAGCAGTACTTCACGTGGACATCCCAATCAAACTTTGATCAAAATGCATAACAAGAACACCAACTAGTTTCATACTTCACTATTCTTTAAAGTTCTGTCTATTCTATCCAAGTATACTGCTCTTCAAACAAACAAACAAGCCTTAACCGTTAAAAGGAAAAAGCAATTCAAAGAAATTATTTCACTGCCCCCCCCCCTTTTTTTTCCTAAAGAAAAGACATCTGGTCTTTTCAGCTGTGCTTTTTCAAAACCTTCTCACCCTAAAAGAGGGAATGTGACACTTGTTTGGCCTTGCCAGCTATACACTTCATTTGAGGACAGATTAGCAACTGGGGGTGGACTGGTAAATGATACCCCAAAACAGCTGTTAGCACTTTTGTATAGTAATTTAGTGGGCTTGCTACTAATAATAACCTTTCAATAATCAGTTTTAAAAATCTTAAAGGTATGACTTCTCAGTTAAAAGTCAGGGTGCTAATGCTAAAGAAACAATAATTTCCCATAACCCGCTAAATTCCAAGAGAATACCAGAAGCATATTTCCAATTCTAGTAGCCTTGCATCACCAACACATGGAAGAGATATTTAAGCAAGCTCTGTGGTATTATCAGACGAACAGACCTCTTCCATTAATTTGAGATTCATCTCATCTCACAAATACTGTAACCAGAGATCAACTTAAGCTTCAACTAGTAAGAAACTACCAAATCCTTGAATTGTTACTCATTGACTATTAAAGGTTTTCACTTTCCTTGCTTAATTAAATAAAAAGAAACAAAAGGAGATACTACTGTCCTTTAGGGTCATTTTTGCTCTATCATGGAGACACGTCTGTAAATATTTCACAGGAACTTAAGGTCTTAGAAGCAATCTATTTAAGATTTCATAATATTCCAAGTCCAAACTAGATCCTCTCTAAATTCACATTAGCTATTTGGAAGTCAGCCTACACACCTCAATTTTTCTTTGAATTTGCTTCAGTGTTTAGCCAGTGGGTGGCTTTTTGTTTTGTTTTCTTTTTTTTAGCACAATCAGTGCACGATAAATCTGATGGCTTGAACTGGAAATAAGCTATTCAAACCAGAATGTTCTCTAGGAGAGCTGCCAGACCCAGCAACAAGACCAGTGGGCCTTTGAAAGGCAAATGCCCTGCACCACTGCTTCCCTGAAGCCATGCCTCTGAGAGCTGCTCAAAACCTCAGAGTCATCATGGTTTGTTCCTCTAATCAGAAAGATCTGCCAAGACACTCAAGTGGAAGAAAGGAGACTGCATTGGATTCGGTCAATGGGAAAGCTAATTGACTTGCTATTATTTGGCAGTTCCCTTTTTGTCTAAGTAAAGGCTTTGGGCAATAAAAACCTATCAGTGGGATTATCTAAAAGCTTTCGTAAGTGATTTCATTCTCAACTCTTACCCATTTCCCCAGAGAAAGGCCCAGCACTTCCCAAGGGGCTTAATTTATGCTTAGCATGCTTCTAGCACATCCAGCCCTGTGAGGGTGCTTCAGTTAAGCTTACTCTATGTTTGAAGTGTTGCCCCAAGTTTTTTTAAACACAAATTTTAATCACTCCCATGTTAGAGGTTAAGTGACAGCAGTAGGAGATGGACAACGCCATGCTAATTAGTGGTATTCCGAAAACAGTAAGACGATTATCTCAGCTACCTTTTTACATCTGATGCTCAGCCTTTGAGGTACATATATCCATGCACACTTGTAGGAAGTAGACCATCCTAAGGGAAATGAAAAGGTATTTCCAAGACTACTCTAATACCAACCTAATTCATATTTTCTGCAAGGTCAGAAAGGAAGGAGGATAACAGAGGGGGAAGGAGGTAAACAAAGAGCCAAGCAAAAACCACACACAAATTATTAAGCTTAAACACACACACACAAATATTCAAGAGCCTAAAAACCAAACCCAGGCCTCAGCAAGCAGTGAAGGTGGAGAATTGCAGAACCTACCGTTTTCTCTGATTCAGAGAAGCCTGCCCCCTCCTAACATTTTATAGCAAGTGGGGACTCAGAAAACCAAACAAAAAGCTGACAGGTCACAGCCCCTTAAAGGGAAACAATCAGCGATTCCTTGTAGCAGAAAACTCAGAAAAGGCTCTACGTATTAAAGGCTAAACATCAACGTTTGAGCAAACTCGTAAAATGAGTTATTTCCCTGGAAAAATTGGGATGATAGACGTAAGATACGGTTTCTCTTCCAAATTTAAAGCAACTCAGGCTGGATGAGTGAGAAAGCAATACATCCTATTGCAACAGGAGCTCCGATGAGTAGGTACCAAGAAGGGGCCGTCTCCTCTGTCCTTGGGAGGCACGCCCTTTATTCCCCAAGAAAAGGGGGCAGTTTTGCCAGGTCTGAACTCCCAGGGCAGCCCGGGAGGGAAGAGTCTACCCTGCCCTCTACGCCTCACGCAGGGGGGCAGCCCGCACTGTCTGGAGCCCGCCCACCCCTGGCCCCACACCCTACCTGGGCCGTGAGGGGGAACAGGAGCAGCAGCGCGCAGGCAGGCGCTGGCACCGATCCCAGAGCCTCGTCCTCCAGTCCCAACACATCCGCGAAGCGCCAATGCCCGGCGACCCCCAGCCGGGCCAGCACCTGCGGAGAGGAAACAAGGCGGCCAGGCGCAAGGGAACAGGCTAGTCACCGGCACCTGCCAGCGCGGGGGGTGGAGGGGCCTGCTCGCGAGACCTCCGCGCCCCGACTCCACCCTGGGAGTAGCCCCGGGCCCACCCCTCCCCCACCACCTTCGGCGCAATGACACAGCACAAAGCGCGGCCCACACGTGGCTGCAGCGAAGCACGGGCACCCGACTCCGCGCGGCTGCGCCACGCCCTCAGGAGCTCGCCCGGCGTTCTCATCTGGCCGCGGCCTCCTCCATCTCCCCCTGCCGGGTTTCGCAGAGTCATCACCCAAAGGCAGGGGCACAAAGAGGATCCCTAAGCCGGCCGCCTCTGGAGAATGCAGGGCGCGGCTCGATTCCAAGCCGGTGGGCGCCTCTGCCTCGGCACTCCGGGGAGAGAGGGCACAGAGGCAGCACGAGATGCCACTCACTTTGTTCAGCATCTGAAAGGCAAACGCAGAGAACAAATAAAACAAAACCAATCAACTTGGCTACCTGGCGAGGTATCGCCCTCGGCGCTGCCCTCCCCAAGCAACCGCGCACCTGGCACTCACCTCGGGATTAATCTCCAACGGTTTGAGCTGCATCTTCGCAAACAGCAAGAGACGTCACCAACGAGAGATGAAGAAAAACAGCAAGCGGAGCCGCCCAACCTGCCGCTATAAAGAGCCGGCCTGACGCACTGTAGGTGCCTGCGCGGGGGGAACAGGGACAAAACCAAGGGAGGGGGAAACGGCCAGTTACAGCGAAATGGCACGAACCCCCCACGCACAGCGCGAAGTGGTACGGTCTGGCCCCCAACCCTTGCGGTGGGTGAGATAATCTGGGTTTTGTTGGTGGGCGTTCCTTGAGTGTATTGATAACTCTTCTTTTGATGGAGTCTCTAATTTTTTGCGAAGTTTCTGGAATCCCACCATTTCTACCGTATCAATCACCTGAAAGCTCGGGTTCTCGGAAGCACCGAGAAAAAGCTCAAATTCAACAGGTATATATTTAATGTATTATATGTCCCCCAAATTTCGCAGTTTGCATTTGACCTTAGACAATTCATCCTCCATGTTTAGTCACATCAGTACCAAGGATCGTTTTTAATTGACTGCCTAGAATTAAAAATAATCTGGTATATAACATCTATTGTATTAGCAATGCTGATGTAATGTGACTCCCCAGGAATAATTGGTAGGTCACGGGAAAGCGGAAGAAGCCTGGGTTGTGTGACTGTAATAGAAGACCCAGAGAAGGGAGGCCGTCAGAGACTTAGGAAACAGATCCAGGGAAAAGATAGATACGATTTTCATGACGAGAGGCTGTAAAAGGAAAAGCATTTTTAAAAGAATAAGAGGCTTTAAAAAATAAAATGCTGTGTACAGAATAGAATAATCCCAGAGAAGAAAAGGAATGGCAACTGAAAAAACCGCTGTTCTCTAATGATCTCAGGTGGGCTTTTTTTTTCTACCAGCATATTCAAAGATGGAGAAAAAGCATATGCCGAAGCACGAATAAAAAGAGTGGCAAAGATCTGTAAAAATAGTGCCAGGAAAGGTAAATCTCAGAAGGAAATGGGGCTTGCAGAAACAGTAAGGAAGCAAGAAGGTTGGGTATTTTTAAAAATAAGCTCAGGACAAAATATTGGTGATGATGATGGAAGAATAGACCTACTGGTTAGAGCTTAACTGATGACAGAGGGAAGGGAGAGAATCTACATTTTTAAGTTAATGCCTCTTGAGTGGCTCAGAGGCCTCGTATGTCATCTCATTTAACCCCCAGAGGATCCAGTGGAGAAACTCTTGTTAGTGCCATTTTACAGATGAGAATCTGAGTCTTAGGTTAATTTGCTTATGGTCACAATTAGAAAAGTAAAACTGGGAAGTGAATCCTGGTAAAACATACTCTAAGAACCTGCCCTCTGTCTAAGATTCCACTACATTACACCTCTATTTTCTTTCAATTTTACCATTTAAAAAAATGACCTTGAAACACAAAAATGAGAGAGAAGAAACACAGTAAGAAGGTTTTCCATGGGTGAATTTTATGGTCTATAAATTATACCTCAATAAAGTTGTTAAAGGGAAAAAAAAGCACATTGTGAGAAAAAGATTTAAATATTTTAGCTGTTCGTAATTTGAATATAAAATTGGTGCCACTTTATAACACAAGAAATTCAGTTTAATTTTAATAGTAGTGGATTCTTGGAGTACTGTCTGAAAAGATTCATGAGCCCAGTGAAGAAAAAGTACTGTGATTGATTAGTGATATCTGTCATGAGTATGAAAAAGGTAAATAGCAAGGATGTTGTTCTAGTTTGCCAAAGCTGCTGTTATGCAAAATACCAGAAATGGATTGGCTTTTTTAAAGGGGATTTATTGGGTTACAAATTTACAGTTCTAAAGCCATAAAAAGTGTCCAAACTAAGGCATCGACAAGAGGAAACCTTTGCTGAAGAATGGCCAATGGCATTCGGAACACCTCTGTCAGCTGGGAAGGTACAAGGCTGGCGTCTGCTGGCCCTTTGCTCCCAGTTGCAGTTCAAAATGGCTTTCTCCAAAATGTCTCAGGGCTTTTGTCTTAGCTACTCTCTCTCAGCTCATGCATCATTGCTTCTTTCTCTCTGGGCTTCACCTCTTAGCTTAGCATCTCCAAACTTCTTTCTATCTGCATCTCCAAGGGTTTCCAAGTGTTAGCAAGCATCTGTGTTGGCTCTTGAGTTAAGTCATCCAGTGATCAATCAAGACCCATCTTTCTACTCGGCTGTCTTCATGGTATTGAAGGTGTCATCAATCATGATTGTAAAATGGCTGCAGAAGCTCTAAGCATGGTAAACCTCACACAATGTCCAAAGGCAAGAAGGAAAATGACATTTTCCCTCTCTTTCTATTTTAAGGATGAAGGACAAGTTTTTCCAGAAGCCCCACCCTCCTGAAAATTCCTTAATGTACCATTGGCTTAAATTTAATTACAGGAGCATGCACTGACCAAAAAGAGGCTAGGAAATCAAATATGTAATATTTTCAGATTCCATGAAGGTAAGCTGGGCTCTAGCACCAAAGAATAGGGGTAAGAGCAAGTGTATTTGATAGGCAAATACCAGTGTCTTCTGTCACACCATGCCCAGAATTTTTCAGAGACTTAATGAACATCTATTAGGGATATGATGGAGAAACTTCTGCTGAGGGCAAAGAGGAAGGAGCTTGAAATACATAATCTCCAAGATCCCTTTGCCATTAGTATTCTGTGATCTTCCATAGTAGTTCATTTTCACTGATATTGAGATACTCAATAGTACTGAGTAGGCTATGGTTCAGTATGACTTCAAGGAAAAAAAAAGTAAGATTGCCATTGGTGTAATGGTGAACACTGTGGACTATTATTTAGAGGAACTTGAGTCCAGTCCTGACTCTGCCTCAGGAGAACAGTGTGACTTTTGGGTCCTGATTTTCTGTTAGGAAATCTAAGCATTTTAGGTTCCATCTGACATGTTTATGGTGGAGAAACAAGTTTAATGAATGAAGGAGTTGTCCTTCCTTAAATAAAGATAACATTTCTGGTTTACTAGCAGTAGGACTTTTTTTTTTATCATAAGTATTATTTTTCTAGCAATAATGAAGATTTGGAATGAATGCATTAAAAATTATCATCTTAGGATTCTGATATCTCATTGTTAAGCACATAAAGATGCTTAAGGCTGTAGTTTGAGGCTAAGAAATAGTACCTTAATTTTCTGGTCTAACATTTGATGGATTTCTTTTCAAAAATATTGTCTTCTCAGATAATTGCAACATTTTTAACAGCTTCCTTTTGCTTGCAAGTTCTAGTGCCCTGAAACAAGGCATGCTCCTTAATATCGTCTGTGGTAGATACAGCAGACTGTTTCACTTAAGCTCTTTCATGTGTGCCTTGTTGTATGTCAGAGCCTGGAGAGCTAAAAACCACATTTTCCAAACTCCTTTGCAGGTAGGTTTCCTCATAAGAATTTGTTTCCACCATTTGTATGTAATTTTTTATTTTTTTTGCATTTTTTTTTTGCATTTTATTGAGATATATTCACATACCACGCAGTCATACAAAACAAATCGTACATTCGATTGTTCACAGTACCATTACATACTTGTACATTCATTACCTAAATCAATCCCTGACACCTTGATTAGCACACACACAAAAATAACAAGAATAATAATTAAAGTGAAAAAGAGCAATTAAAGTAAAAAAGAACACTGGGTGCCTTTGTCTGTATGTAATTTTATGAGATTTGAAAGGTGGACATGGGACAGAGGCCGTCTTTCCATACAAATGTCTTTTTTGGCTATGTGCAAGGGCCTTTCTGGTGCCAAGCAAAGTCATGGGGCTACACAGTTTTTCTAAAGCAGCATTCAGTGTTTGCTTTTCGGCTTTCTGGATGTTGAGAAGGAGATGCTGCATACTTGGAGGCTGGGATCCGTGAACAGTGTCCATTCACAAGCTTTGTGAACTTTGGGAGGCATTTATGGTTGTAGCACCAGCAATGGCAGATTCTAGATCCCGAGATAGCAGCTCTGATAGACTGTTCCTGAAATCAATAGTTCCAATGGCAATCTCAGTTATAGCTTCCTTGGCTGGTCATTTCTACAGTGTTATCAGAATCTATCCTGTAGGCCCAGCTCACAGTTTAGTCCTTTGGCATATCCAGTGGTTTTTTTTAAAGGGTTTGTTAAATCTCTTTCTGCGTTAAATACCTAGAGTAGTTTTGGACTCCTGTATTGATATGCTGCATGCATACTAGTAGTGGTACATGAGATGATTTTTAGGTGAATCACATGTTTTCATGCATATCAGAAAACTGTGAGTTTGTGTATGTATGTATAATTAGGATATCAAATTCATGATTTACAGATTTTAGATCTTTGAGCTGATCTAAAATATACTAAGTAAATAATGGGATTATGGCAAAAATCACGAGCCATTCACAAATCCCAAAGGTAAAGTAACTCTGCGGTGACAAAGGAGTCTTATTCTTAGTTGTTGAGGGGGTAAAGTTTACAGTGTATTTATGAAAGCAGGATACTCAAGCACTGAGGCAGTGCTCCCTGAATAATTCAGAGAGTGGATATTTCTGTCTAAAGTCAGAAGCAGTTCAAGGAGGGAGTGGAGGAAGGAAAGAGTACTAGCTTTTATTGGTATGCAAAGAATGTTGTATATGTTATCCTTATTGAATCTCATGCCAACCCTCTGATATCCATATTTTACCTTAATTTTGCAGATAAGTAACCTGTGGCCTCAAAAAGACTGTTTAACTTGCTGAAGGCCATACAGCTGCTAAGTGTCTTGGTCAGGATTTGAACCCAGCTCCATTTGATTTCAAAGCCTGTGTATGTTCACATCTCCTGCCTGACCTCCATCTGAGGTGCAGCCCTACAGCCTTAGTCATTACCACTAGAAATACAGAGTAAGCTGCTGAAAATAAGGGAACATAAATTATTTGTGCAATGTCCAGGGTCAGAGCAGATCATCCAAATCCTATATACATGCCTACCTTGAGGGTTAAGAATCTAATTTGATTTTATAATTAGTATGACATCAATTATTGACAGAGTCCTTCCTCAGTGTTTTGAAACTTATTTGGCAATTCCTCTGTTGATAATGTTTCCCCGGAAATAACGTTCTGACATCCAGGTATTTTAAAGTTAAAAAATAGCACAATGAAAATGATGCATAATGCAAAAAAATCACAGCACTTAGTTACCATGGTAAAGTCAGTTTTCCTCCCATTTTCTAAAAGCAGTTCATTAGCTGGGTGGTCACAAGTATATCTAGGGGAAGAAAAAGATAAATGTTAGGCAGAGAGTGCATGTTCTTGTTGAATCATACTTAACTTCATATATTCATTCAACAGCTATTTTTGTGCCAGACACTAGGCTAGATATACCTGGCAGATAACAGACAAAAGACAAAAACTGACACAAAATAAATATATACCACGTTTCCTAGATTTTAAAAATGACATCAGTTTGGAGATCAACCAACAATTTAAGAATTGCTTCTCAGGGGGTGAAAAAAGACAAAGGACATTAAATAGATTCATCAATTATAAGATGTTTCTCCTTTTGGAAATGTGTAAACATGAAAAATATGAATCTTGGAAAGAAGGAAACTGGATCTTTTTTATTAAGCTCTTCACAGTCAATTTGTGTTCAGGATGGCTAGCAGTAGGCTTTGTCCACAGTTGCCTTAGTTTGTCAGGGCTGTTATGATAAATACTACGCACTTGTTGGCTTAAACAACTGGGGTTTATTGCCTTGCAGATTTGGAGGCTAGAAGCCCAAAATCAAGGTGTTGATAGGGCTGTGCTTTCTCCCAGAGTCTGTAGCGCTCTGGTGCTGGCATGCTGCAATCCTTGGGGTTCCTTGGTTTGCATCTCTTCTTCCTTCATATGGTAATCTGCCTCCTAGGTTTCCTTCTATAATTCTCTGACTAACTGCATCTGAATTTTCTCTGCCTTACAAGGACTTCAATTATGTGGATTAAGGCCCACCCTGATTCAATTTGGCCTCATCTAAATAGGATCTTCAAAGATCCTATTCACAGATGAGTCCACACCTTAACTGATAATAACATCATCAAAGGTCCTCTTTACAAATGGGTTCACACCAGCAGGAAGTGGATTAAGACTTGAACGTAGCTTTTGAGGGGGACATGATTCTATCCCCCACCAAAATGAAAGAAAAATGTTTTATGTTCATAAGGAGTGTGGGAGTAGCTACACTTAGTACAAGTGAAATATAGATCCTGGCTTATTGTCCTTCAGTTATTTTTCCTGTGGAACTGTAAAATTGGAAATAAGAGGGCATTGATGGGCCTAGGTCAGCCACGTATGGTGTGAACATACGTAGATTGATTAACTTCTTTTCATTTCAGTTTCCTGAACAATAAGTGAGAATCAGATAATCTCTAAGATTTCTTTCAAATCTGGAATACTAAGAACTTTGAGAAGCAGAAAATAAAAAATACGTGGATTCAGACGCATACAAATTTAGCTCACATCTACTTTCATCTCTAATTCCTTCATTTAGGCCAGTAAGCCTTTGTTTGTTTGTTTGTCTGTCATTGGAATATAATAAACAAGATTTATCACTTAAAATCTGTTTTGTTTCTGAAGTATGCTTCAGAGCTGTTACATATTTCCTTTTACCAAGAGAATAATATGTGAGGAATATGACAAGCAGAAAATTTTAAAAATCTGTAAGTATACCATGAAGAAATGTTTTCCTGAGAACACTGCTGGGTTCTGAGACCTGATAAATACTTTTCAGAATCCACAGAGAAAATAAATCAATATTTAGATGTCTAGTGTCTTGGTGTTATCTAGACAGTTAGCTTCAATGACCGAAGAATATGAAGCAATTTACAAAAAAGATTATCTGAGCAAGTTACACACAAACCCGTAAATCCACCACCCTAAGAAATTTACAGTTTCATTTTCCTCTTTATTACCTCCAGCGTTTGGCTATTATGTGTAAGTCTGTTGGGTTTCCAATCAAAATGTATTCCCTTCTCCATTCCTAACCTGGCTGCCCCTGCTGCCTAGGCCCTAGCTCTAGCAGCTTGTGCCACCCTCTGCCAGCTGAAATCTTTCTTTTTTGTTGTATGGGGGGTGGGGGAGAATGATTCTTCAAGACCTCTTCTGCCTCTCATGAGAACAGCAATATTTCAAACAGTCTGTTTAATGCAGTATTTAGTAGATATTCACTGGAAGAATCCCCTAGAACACTAGTCCCTTGCTTCTGTTTATCAGCTACCACACTTTCACCAGCAGTCCTTTATCTTTTATGTCTTACTGGCCAGAACCAAGCTCCATGCCTATCTCAGTAAGGGGAATACAGTCATTGTAAGGAGAACAGGAAACACACTGTATCTCAAAAAGGGAAAAGTAAAAATAAATTCATGTTTAGACACAGGTAATGGAACTGCAGAAAACCGAGAACAAAGAGAAGATTTTTGTATCGGCCATAAAGAAAGCATAAATGAAAATGACGTCAGTCTCCTCAACAGCAACTAGGAAGGCCTGAAGACCATGGAATATCTCCAGAATATTGCAAGAAAATAATTTGGTATCCAACAAAATTATCTTTCAAGAACAAGGGTGCAATAAAACGTTTACAGATAAACAGAAATTGAGTTTGCTACTTGCACAAAAGAAATTTCTAAAGAACTAATTAAAGAAGAAAGAAAATGATTCAGTGAAATGGTCTGAGAAAGAACAAACAATATTTAATTAAAGCATTCATGTAATTCTAAATAAATATTGTCTTTGTGTAACCATAATGTCTAATTTGTGGAATTAATGAAAGAATACTACACAATAATAGCATGTAGGAAGTACAAGGACAATAAAAGTATTCTAGTCCTTTTATTCTGGGAGTGGTTAAGAACTTATTTAACTTTAGGCTTTGTTAAGTTAAATAACCATGGTAAAATTTCAAGGGAATTAATAAAGAAAGGAAAAAAGAAGTCCAAAAACAATCATACTAAATGTAAATAGGCTAAATTTAGGTGTTTTAGCAAATTAGATTTTAAAACTCCAGATATATGCTAGTTTTAGGAGATATACCTAAAACATAATATTAGAGCAAGACCACAAGTAAAAGGGGGTAAAAAGCCTTTATAGGAAAAATGTTAATGCAAAAAAAAATCTGGTATAGCTATAGTAATATCATACTAGATTGTTAGACAAAAATCATTTTTAGAGATAGCATGATCATGATTAAATATTTAATTCACCAGGAAGATATAACAGTTATAAAAGTGTATTCCCTTCTGTTTTTGTGGGGAGATTCACAGAGATTAAAAAACCATGCTGCCATCCTCCCAGGATCTCCCTCATAATAGTTGTATGTGCAAGTGAAACGTCCCTATTTTTAGAGGCAGCTGAACATAGTGATTAAGGAAATGGATTTTGGAGTCCTGTTGTTTGGATTGAATTTTCAAATCCCATCTCTGCCATCTCCTTGATGGGTGGCATCGGGGAAGTTACTCAACCTCTCTGGGCCTCTGTTTCCTATCCGTGAAAGTTCATTCTTACTTGCATCATCATGTTTATTCCCTTTCTCCTGAATCGTTCCTTCCAGCATTCTAATAAGCAGCAATTTCTCCAAACTCAAAAAATACTCTTAATCCTTCATTCCCTTCCAGCTACAGCCCTATTTCTTATTCTCCATTGCAACAAAAGTGTTCATACTCACTGTCCCCAGTTCCTTTCTTCTTTTTCTCTTTGTTTGTAACAGCTTAATTGAGATGTAATTCAAATAACACACAATTCACCCATTTAAAGTATACAATTCAATGGTTTTAAGTATATTAACCACAATCAATTTCAGAATATTTCATCACCCCAAAAAGAAACCCTGTACCCATTAGCAGTCATTTTCTCCTCAATCCTCCCCCCGACCCCAGCCCTGGACAACCACTAATGTACTTTGTCTATATATAGAATTCCCTATTCTGGATATTTCATATAGTTGGATTCATACAATATGTGGTGCTTTGTGACTGTCTTCTTTCACTTAGCCTGTTGTTTTTAAGATTCATCTATGATTCAGCATGTATTGGTACTTCATTTCCTTTTTATTGCCAAATAATATTCCATGTGCTTATACCGCATTTCATTATCCATTTATCAGTTGCTGGACATTTGGGTTGTTACTAGGATTTAGCCATTGTGGATAAGGTTGCTATGAATAATCATGTACAGGTTTTGGGGTAGACATTTCTCTTGAGTATATACCCAGGAATGGAATTGGTATGTCATGTGTTGACTCTATTTTTAACCTTTTGAGGGGCTGGCCAGACAGTTTTCCAAAACGTCTACACCATTTTACATTCCTGCAACAATATAAGAGGACTCTAATTTATTTATGCTTTTGTCAACACTTGTTATTGTCTGTTTTTTTAATTATAGCCATTCTAGTAGATGTGGAATGGCATCTCATTGTGTGTTTGATTTGCATTTCCCTGGTAGCTAATGATGTTAAGCATCTTTTTGTGGACTTATTGACCATTTGTGTGTCTTCTTTGGACAAATATTTATTCACTGTAAACTTTTTTTTAAATGCAAGTTTATTGAAATACATACCATACAGTCATCCAAAGTGTACAATCAGTTGTTCAGAGTGTCATCATATAGTTGTGCATTCATCACCACAATCACTATAACCTTTTGAACCCACTCTCTAATCATAGGTTTGCTCCTAGTAATCCACAAAAAAGGGCTCTAATTTATTTACACTTTTGTCAACACTTGTTATTGTCTGTGTTTTTTATTACAGCCATTCTAGTAGACGTGGAATGGCATTTCATTGTGGATTTGATTTGCATTTCCCTGGTGGCTAATGATGTTAAGCATCTTTTTGTGGGCTTATTAACCATTTGTGTATCTTCTTTGGACAAATATTTATTCAATTTTTTGTCCTCTTTTTACTTTAATGATCAGCAGCATTCTCTCCTAAAAACACTTTCTCCACTTGGCTTTCAGGACAGGATATGCCTGGATTTTCTCCCTCCTTGTTGACACTCCTTTCAGTCACCTTCGCAGATCCCTTCTCATCTCCAGGAACATTAGAAATTAGAGTGCTGCCATGACTCAGTCAATGAATCTCTTCTATTCTGTATGTTCATGCCTTTGGTGACATCTGGTTCATGGCTTTAAATGCTACCTTTATGCTGGTAATTCCCAAATTTCTATCTCCAGCCAAACCTCTTCTCTGATCTGGTGTCCATCTACCTGCTCCGTATCTTCATTTTGATGTTTAAAATCTAACTTGTCCAAAATTGAATTTCTCACTTCTGTTCCCAAATCTGCCTGTTACGCACTCTGCCCCATCTCTGAAAGTGTCAGTTTCATTGAGCTTCTAGTGGCTCAGGCCAAAAAATTTCAGCATTATCCTTGGGTCCTCTTTCTCATGTCCCAAATCCAATCTGTTGGCAAATCCTGGCAGCTCTGCCTTCAAAATGTATCCCAAATTCTTACTCCTCCAATGAGGAAATTATGGGGCAGTCATTAAAAACAGCATGCAGACACTTTATGATAAACCTTGGAGTAGAAAACTAACACACAAATCCAATGTACAATGTGATTCCAACAATGTAACATATGGTTCATAAAGATTTGAAAGAAACACACAGAAATAATGTCCTAAATAAGTAGCAGAGATATTTTCATAATGTCCTGTTTCTCTTCGAAAATATTTATCCAACTACGAAACTGTTGAGCAGATTTCAGTCTTTGTAGTGTTCATGTATGTTTATGGAACACAATACCATTTTAAACAACCCTGTGATATACATGGGTAGGGGAAGTAAACAAATACTTCTTGAGGCCTAGTTGTGTATATACTATGCTACTCCTTGCATATATCATCTTATTAAATTCTCTGAACCTTTTAAAAATAGCTTTATTGAGGTATAATTGACATACAGTAAATTGTAAATGTTTAAAAGGTACAGTTTGACATGTTGTGACACTTGTGATGCCATCACCATAATCAAGATAATATTCACCCCCAAAATAAGTGTCCTCGGGGCTCTTGTTAACCCCTCCCTTCTGCCACGGCCTCTCTTTGCCTCTCTCCGAAGCAACCATTGACCTGCTTTCTGTCACTATGGATTAGTTCACATTTTCTAGAGTTTTATATAAATGGAATTATACAGTATGTCCTCTTTTTGCTCTTCAGAACAAGCTTTGATGTCTTATTCACATATTAGGGTTGAAAAATAGGTTCATAGAAGTTACATAACTTTCCTGAAGTCCTACAGTAATAAGAAATGGGTCTGGAATTCCAACCCAGTTCTGTCACCTCAGCTGTTAAATTGAAACTCAAATGGGTAAATGATTTGTCAAAAGTTATAATGCCAGTGAATGGCCAAAGTAGAATAGAAACCCACTACGCTACATGCCTATTGGTTATTTATGTGGCTATTGGAAAGAACATTATGACTCCTTTTAGATTTCACTAAGACTGCATCCTTCAGAAGCCCCAGCCATTAACTCGATCTTGATGGTGGCTTCAAACAGAAGTGCCAATGTGGAATATTTTAGTAAAAGCTTCCTTCAGCACAGTTCCTTTCAACTTGTCAGGATAGAAAAATCTGCCTCTTTAGAAACTGCTTTTGATTTCCCTTGGATTATTGTCCTCTTTATAAAGACATCTAAACAGAGATTAAAGGGAACTGCAGGTTGTTTAGGTTTCTCCCTGCCTCCCTTCTTTCTCACTTTCTTTTCCCTCCTTCCTCCCTCCATACCTCCCTCCCTCCTTCATTCCTTCCCTCCTTTCTTTGCAGTTTTCCCTTTGCAATATTCATTTGTAGTGTGAGTCCTCGTCATCACCTTCCTTACCATTGCTTTTTACTCTGGATTACCTAGACTGTCAGGGATTTGGAGCAAAAATGCTTGATTTGTGATTCACTAGAACTGCTACATTGTTACAACCTGCTTTCTAATAAATGCATTTTTTAAGCTTATGGGATGCCTTTATATCTAAGAGATTATGTAAGTTTTACCTTGAAAACTTTTTAAGTATCTGCTAAGTTTCATTAGCAGCTTGGGAGATGTTTACATATTGAAAAGCAGAAAAACAAAAACACAATTTACATCATATGCAATAAAATTATACCCTGAAAAAGTCATTGAAATTATTGGATGATTGTCAGAAAGGTAGGGAAAAGACTTTCACAGTATTTTAAATCATCTATTTAAAAAGATTATTGTAATTGTATGCAACTATTGTACTCTATACATGTAAAGTTAAATGTCAGAAGCAATATTTCTACAAAGATTCTGAGGATCTTGGCTAACCTATAAAAAATATTCTTCTATAGCCACTGGGGCAAAGTATTTAAAGAGATACAAGAAACCGTAACATCAGTTCTCATCACAAATACAAGCTAGAATAATCTGGGGAAATATGCCAAAATGTACATTAATTGATACATGAGACAGACTTATAAAAGCTGCAAGCCAGGAAGGAATAGAAATCATGTTTAGAGTCTGGCTATATATGCCTCATATTCCTAGATTTATGTCCAGCAACTTAGCAGAGTAGAAAAAGTAGTAAACAATTTTTAAAACTACAGTATTGCTGGGGTGGGGGGCAAGTCAGCCTCAGTCATTTCTCCTGAAAAGTTCCAGGTGATAGAATTGACCTAGTGTTTATGAGATCCTGGAATAGCACTGAAATCTTAAATTTAAATTTAGAGTCAGATGAACCATATAATTGATCTTAGCAAATTTTCCACTAGGAAGTAAACAATACAAACTTTACAACGAGATTCTTTATGACAGCTATACTTGTGAAACCTGTTTGTCCTGGTCTCTGATATTTTCAAACTTATCTTTTATTTTTACTTAGTTATATGTTTGTTTTGCATAGCATACCAGGCCTAAGAGGTTATACATAGGGAGAAATATATATGGGTGAGAAAATACAAATGTATTCTAACATGTTAAAAGAAAGAAGTCAAAGTTTCATTTAAGATATCTAATTGAAAAACATGAAATTAAGGGAATAAAATGAACGTTAGGGTAAGAGATTGGAAATGGAATGTTTTAATTCAGACAGGATTTGAAAAAGACTTTGGTGACTCTTTATTCTGGAAATACAAAGTTCCTTGTTCTCCATTTTCATATGCTCCACATATCTAAAAGCAAGGGAGTAAAGAAGACACAGAATGTGGAAATGGATAAGGATACCTACCTATTCACCTTGATTTCAGTTCACTGGTTGCCTTGGAAAAATTGATTCACCTCTCTAAACTTTACTTTTGTCGTATGTAAAATGAGGATACCCGTAATACTTAAGAGCTACTAAAGTACTAAGCACATACAAAGCCCTCAAAAATTTTAACCGTTATCAGGAAAAGGACTAGAAACCTATTATTGTTGGTTCCATGAGTCCATGAAGGCCCAGGCTTGCTTCAGATTCTCTTTTCCTTGCTTTGGTCTGCAGACTGAACCTGTTTCCTTCTCTTGTTCAAAGCAGCCATAACCAGCTCTGCCTGGTGACGCTCATCAGACTTTCCCACACAAGTACCCCTTGCAGCAGAAGAACCTACCTCAAGTGAAGTCTGACTTTTGAGATTTTGTGTTCATCTCAAAATTTTTTTGCCCATTTTGTACTCTTTTTCTTAGTAGATGTGCATTTGATCTAAAAGAAAAATTCTCCCTGAGTTTTCTAGTACATTTGTCACTCCAGGAGGATGTGGGTTTAATCTATGGTTTTCGATAACTCCTGGAATGTGGCTGCATATTCCAAGCATATAAAATACTCAGTTTGAGAAACAGAGACTGACCTTCAGCTCTTAAGGTCTGTTTAGTTGGGAAGAATCAGTGAAGGTAGTTCCTTCATTTCAACCAAGAATTTGACGTTCCCAAGAACCTGTACCAGTATGATGCGCCTTTCTCCAGATGCTGCCTCTGTTTTTGTTGGGGCATTTCTTGGTTGTCTTAGACCAGATGCCACACAAGCAGAGCCAGAGAGAGGAATTCAGTGCACTATGATTTATTCAGGGAATGCTCTCTAAGGAAAGCCTTTAAGGGAGGGAGGGAAGCAAAATGAGGAATGGGAAAGAGCCAAGCAGGATGTGGTCTCAGATAAAGTCTAACCTTGGCCTGATCCACAGGGGAAGGACTCAGGAGAATGAACCACACTGCAGAATTGTCCTTTCTTTGAGAAAAGGGGGATGGCCTTTTGTACCCCAAAGTCAGTCAGTCTTCGTTTTGGGCAGCCCCAGAGGTTTCATAATTTCCTGGTTCAGTCATTCCAGTCCCTGGAAACGGGCCAGTTATGAGCCCTTAGCAGCCAACACTAATAGTTAGGAGTGAGCACACTAGCCCAGTGAAGGGTGTCTGGCCTTCACAGCCTCTGCTACACTGATCGTACAGTAAGGCAAATATTATAGTTTTTATTTGCCACTCAGGTTCACAGAACAACTTCATATTCTCTTTCATTTCGAAATTAAATACTTTTTTATTGTAGTAACATAAATATAAAATAAAATTGTTATTTTAACTCCTTCTAAGTATATAATTCTGTGGCATTAATTATATACACAATGTTATGCTATGATCACCACCATCTATTACCAAGACTTTTTCATCACCCCAAACAGAAACTCTGTACCCATTAAGCAATAACTCTTCTTTTCCCCACCCCTTGTCCCTGACTCCAGTCTACTTTCTGTCTCTATGAATTTGATTATTCTACATATTTTATATAAGTGGAATCATAAAATATTTGCCCTTTTACATCTGGCTTTATTTCAGTTGACATTTTCAAGGTTCATCCATGTTATAGCATGTATCAACATTTTATTTCTTTTAAGGGCTAAAAAATATTGCATTGTATGTACATACCACTTTTTGTCTATCCATTCATCCTTTGGTGGACATTTAGGTTGTTTCTATCTTTTGGCTATTTTGAATAATAGCATTAGGAATATAGATGGACAAGTATCTGTTTGAATCCCTGCTTTCAGTTCTTTTGTGTGTATACCTAGGAGTGGAATTACTGGGTCATATGGTAATTAATGTTTAACTTTTTGAGAAACTGCCAAAATGTTTTCTACAGTGATTGTACCATTGGACAATCCCACCAGCAATGCATGAGGATTCCGATTACTCCATGATTTTTGCTAACGCTTGTTATTTTCCGTTTTTTAAAAAGAACAGCCACCCTAGTAGGCATGAAGTGGTATCTCGTGATTTTGATTTGCATTTCCCTATTGGCTAATGTGGTAGGTTGAATTATGTACTTCCAAAAAACATGTTCATATCTTAATCCATTCGTTTGGGTGTGATTCCATTATAAGGTGTGGCCAACTGAATCATGATGGGTCTTAATCCTATACTGGAAGCCTTATAGAGAAGGCCACAGACAGAAAGCCATGTGAAGCAAGAAACTGAAAGTCAGTGGAACCAGAAGAGAAAGAAGAGGATATTGCCTTGTGCATTGCCATGGGACAGAAAAGCCAAGGATTCAAGGATTTAACAGCAACCAGTCCCAGACCACCACAGTCTTCAGGGAGAAAGCTTACCTTGCTGACACCTTGAATTTGGACTTCTCCTAGCCTCAAAACCATGAGCTAATAAATTCCTGTAATTTAGCCAACTAATGGATTATATGGTATTTGTCTTAGCAGTTGGGAAACTAAGAGCATCCTTTCATGTGCTTATTGAACATATGTGTATCTTCTTTAGAGAAATGTCTATTCAAGTCATTTGCCTATTTGGGAGGTTGTTTGTCATTTTCGTTCTGAGTTGTTAGAGTTCTTCATATATTATGGACATTAAATCTTTATATGATTTTAAAACATTTTCTCCCCTTCTGTAGGTTGTCTTTTCACTTTCTTGATAATATTCTTTGGTGAACAAAAGTTTTAATTATGAGGAAGTCCATTTATCGGTTTTTTTCTTTTGTTGCTCATGTTTTTGGTGTAAAGTCTAAGAATCTGTTTCCTAATACAAGGTCCTGAAGATTTTCCCCTGTATTTTTAACATTTGCTGTATAGGGTAATGCTGACATTCATAGCTGCTGAACGCTGGCTCTGAGTCTCAGATGTCACACTGATACCTGAAGTTACAGGGACAGATCAGCTCAGCATCTCAGAATTTAGAGATAACCATTACAACTCATGAATAGATGTAACTGCTGTAAGAGCTTACAATCTAGGAACCTTTACCATAAGCCTTCCCCTAATAACCTATGCTCTTAGATTCAATTTTCAGTGTTTGCAATTATAGTTAGTCCATATTCATAAGGTATTATAATGTTTGTCTTTTCGATTCTAGTTTATTTCAGTCAACATACTATCCTCAAGGTCTTTTCTCCTAGGTGCATAGCTCACAGCTTTGTTTCTTCTTGCAGCCACTTGGTATTCCATTGTATGTATACACCACAGTTCACCATTCCCTTTATCAGTTGATGTACCCTTAGGCCACCTCCACCCATTGCAAATCATGAATATGGCTGCCATAAACACCAGTGTGCAATGTCCACTCATGTCCCTGCTCTCAGTTCTTAAAAGTATATACCCAATAATGTGGTTTCAAGACCATATGGCAACCCCATAGTTAGCTGCCTGTGGAACCACCACACTGCCCTCCAGCTGGGCTGCGCCATTTTACTTCCCTACCAACAGGGGATAGGTACATCCCTCTCTCCACATTTTCTCCAGCACTTGTATCCTTCTGTTTATTTTTTAGCAGTTTTATTGACACACTATACAATCCACCCTAAGTAAATAATCAATGATTTCCAATATAATCACATAATTATGCATTCACCACCACAATCTCTATGAGGATATTTCCATCTCTTCCCCCAAGAAAGAGAAAAAGGAGGGAAAAAATGAAGAATAAAAATACAAAAGATAGAAGAAAAATAAAAATAAAATACAATGAAAAGGTCAGACAATATCACCACCACCAAGAATCCCATATCACTTCTTTGTATCCCCCTCTTATAGACATTTAGCTTTGGTATATTGCCTTTGTTACAATTAATAGATGCATCTTAAAATGTTACCATTAACTATAGACTCTAGTTTGTATTGTGGTATTTTTTCCCCTATACCATCCAATTTTCAGCACCTTGCAATGTTGACATTCATTTGTTCTCCCTCATTTAAAAACATTCTTGTATTTTTACATTTGATCACCATCAGTAACCACTCTAGGTTTCATTAAGTTATACAATCCAAGTCTTATCTTCTGTCTTTCCATCTGATGTCATATGTGCCCTTAGTCATCTTCTTTCAGCTGTACTCATCTTTGTTCAGAGAACTTACAGTATTGTGCTACCATCACACAGTATTATGCTATCCGTTCCATTTCTGGATCTATATAATCAATCCTGTTGAAGCTTCTGTTCTCCTTCAGCATCAAATGCCCAATCTCTAACCTCTTTCTATCTCCTGATAACCTGTGTTCTGAACTCTCAAATTTTGCTCATCAATGTTAGTTCACATTAGTTAGACCATTAGTTAGACCATTGTTTCTGGCTAATTTCACTCAATGTAATGTCTACTATCTACCATTTTGTCTTTTGAATTTTATATGTCATATGTCATATTTTATTTTATTTTTATTTTTTCCTCTTGTTCTCCTTCCCTTACTGATAGTCTTCATTTCTACACTCTTCTCCAAACCTCTCTCTCCTGTCTTTTCCTATCTGCCTGCAGTGCTCCCTTTAGTATTTCTTGTAGAGCAGGTATCTTGTTCACAAACTCAGTGTCTGTTTGTCTGAAAATATTTTCAGCTCTCCCTCATTTTTGAAGAAAAGTTTTTCTAGACATAAGAATTCTTGATTGGCAGTTTTTCTGTTTCAGTATCTTTAATGTATCATAACATTGCCTTCTCACCTCCCTGATTTCTACTGAGAAATCTGCACACAGTCTTATTGAGCTTCCTTTGTATGTGATGGATTACTTTTCTCTTGCTGCTTTCAGAATTCTCTCTTTGTCTTTGACATTTGGTAATCTGATTATTAAGTGTCTTGGAGTAGGTCTACTCAGATCTATTCTGTTTAAAAAGGGGTATGCTGTGCTTCTTGGATCTGTAATTTTATGTCTTTCATAAGAGATGGGAAATGTTCAGTGATTATTTCCTCCATTATTCTTTCTGCCCCCTATCCCTTCTGTTCTCCTTCTGGGACACCATGGACATGTATATTCATGTACTTCATGTTGTCATTCACTTCCCTGAGATGCTGCTTATATTTTTCCATTCTTTTCCCTATCTTCTTCTTTTGTATGTGGGATTTCAGATATCCTGTTCTCCAGTTCATGAATCCTTTCTTCTGCCTATTCAAATCTGCTGTTGTAAGTCTCCATTGTGTTTTTTTAATATTCATTTTATTGAGATATATTCACATACCACACAGTCATACAAAACAAATTGTACATTCGATTGTTCACAGTACCATTACATAGTTGTACATTCATCACCTAAATCAATCCCTGACACCTTCATTACCACACACACAAAAATAACAAGAATAATAATTAAAGTGAAAAAGAGAAATTAAAGTAAGAAAGAACACTGGGTGCCTTTGTATGTCTGTTTCTTTGTTTCCTTCCCCTATTTTACTACTCATCCATTCATAAACTAGACAAAGCGGAGTGTGGTCCATATGGCTTTCCCAATCCCATTGTCACCACTCATAAGCTACATTATTATACAATTGTCTTCAAGATTCTTGGGTTCTGGGTTGTAGTTTGATAGTTTCAGGTATCTACCACCAGCTACCCCAATTCATTAGAACCTAAAAAGGGTTATCTAAATTGGGCATAAGAGTGCCCACCAGAGTGACCTCTCGGCTCCTTTTGGAATCTCTCTGCCACAGAAGTTTATTTCATTTCCATTCACATCCCCCTTTTGGTCAAGAAGATATTCTCCATCCCACGATGCCAGGTCTACATTCCTCCTTGGGAGTCATATTCTACATTGCCAGGGAGATTCACTCCCCTGGGTGTCTTATCCCACGTAGCGGGGAGGGCAGTGATTTCACCTTTCAAGTTGGCTTAGGTAGAAAGAGAGGGCCACATCTGAGCAACAAAGAGGCACTCGGGAGGAGGCTCTTAGGCACAATTATAGGGAGGCCTAGCCTCTCCTTTGCAGCAACAGTCTTCCCAAGGGCAAATCCTGTGGTAGAGGGCTCAGCCCATCAAACCACCAGTCCCCTATGTCTGTGGGCACATTAGCAACCATCGCGGTGGGGCAGGCCAATACCCCTGCATTCTCCACCAGCTCCTCAAGGGGGCTCTGCATATTTTTTCCTTGTTTTTTTTTTTTTTTTACCTTTTATTTTTTTAAATCAACTGTATGAAGAAAAAAAAAATTTAAAAAAACATACAATAAAAGAACATTTCAAAGACACCATAACAAGGAAGTAAGAAAAAGACAACTAACCTAAGATAACTACTTTACTTCCAACATGTTCCTACTCTACCCCAAGAAAGTAACCTAATATAGCAACATTTCTGTGAACTTGTTCTTCTATACCCATCAGAAATTAACAGACCATAGTCATTCCTGGGCATTCCCAGAATGTTAAATTTACCCACGATAGCTTATCTGTTCTTATTGGATTATTGTCCCCCCTTCCTTAATTGCTCTCTATCGCTAGTTCCCCTACATTCTACATTATAAACCATTTGCTTTACATTTTTCAAAGTTCACATTAGTGGTAGCATATAATATTTGTCTTTTTGTGCCTGGCTTATTTCACTCAGCATTATGTGTTCAAGGTTCATCCATGTTGTCATATGTTTCACGACATCGTTCCTTCTTACTGCCGTGTAGTATTCCATCGTGTGTATATACCACATTTTATTTATCCACTCGTCTGTTGAAGGACATTTGGGTTGTTTCCATCTCTTGGCAATTGTGAATAATGCTGCTATGAACATTGGCATGTAGATATCTGTTCCTGTCACTGCTTTCCGATCTTCCGGTTATATACTGAGAAGTGCAATTGCTGAATCGAACGGTAACTCTATATCTAGTTTTCTAAGGAACTGCCGGACTGACTTCTAGAGTGGCTGAACCTTTATACAGTCCCACCAACAATGAATAAGAGTTCCAATTTCTCCACATCCCCTCCAGCATTTGTAGTTTCCTGTTTGTTTAATGGCAGCCATTCTAATCAGTGTGAGATGGTATCTCATGGTGGTCTTAATTTGCATCTCTCTAAAAGCTAGTGAAGCTGAACATTTTTTCATGTGTTTCTTGGCCATTTGTATTTCCTCTTAAGAGAACTGTCTGTTCATATCTTTTGCCCATTTTATAATTGGGCGGGCTGTCTGAACTATCATCATTGAGTTGTAGGATTTCTTTATATATGTAAGATAACAGTCTTTTGTCAGACATGGTTTCCAAAAATTTTTTCCCATTGAGTTGGCTGCCTCTTTACCTTTTTGAGAAATTCCTTTGCGGTACACAAACTTCTAAGCTTGAGGAGTTCCCATTTATCTATTTTTTCTTTTGTTGCTTGTGCTTTGGGTGTAAAGTCTAGGAAGTGTCCGCCTAATACAAGGTCTTGAAGATGTTATCCTACATTATCTTCTAGGAGTTTTATGGTATTTTCTTTTATATTGATATCTTTGGTCAATTTTGAGTTAATTTTTGTGTAGGGTGTAAGGTAGGGGTCCTCTTTCTTTCTTTTTGGATATGGATATCCAACTCTCCCAGCCCCATTTGTTGAAAAGACCATTATGACCCAGTTCAGTGACTTTGGGGGCCTTATCAAAGATCAGTCGGCCATAGATCTGGGGGTCTATCTCTGAATTCTCAATTCAATTCCATTGATCTATATGTCTATCTTTGTGCCAGTACCATGCTGTTTTGACAACTGTGGCTTTATAATAAGCTTCAAAGTCAGGGAGTGTAAGTCCTCCCACTTTGTTTTTCTTTTTTAGAGTGTCTTTAGCTATTCAAGGCATCTTTCCTTTCCAAATAAGTTTGATAACTAGCTTTTGCAAGTCTGCAAAGTACGTTGTTGGAATTTTGATTGGGATTGCATTGAATCTGTAGATGAGTTTGGGTAGAATTGACATCTTAATGACATTAAGACTTCCTATCCATGAACATGGAATATTTTTCTATCTTTTAAGGTCTCCTTCTGTTTCTTTTAGTAGAGTTATGTAGTTTTCTTTGTATAGGTCTTTTACATCTTTGGTTAAGTTTATTCCTAGGTATTTGATTTTTTTAGTTGGTATTGAAAATGGTATCTTTTTCTTGAGTGTCTCTTCAGTTTGTTCATTTCTAGCATATAGAAACACTACTGACTTATGTGCATTAATCTTGTATCCCACTACTTTGCTAAATTTGTTTATTAGCTCTAATAGCTGTATCATCAATTTCTCGGGGTTTTCCAGATATAAGATCATATCATCTGCAAACAATGACAATTTTACTTCTTCCTTTCCAATTTGGATGCCTTTTATTTCTTTGTCTTGCTGGATTGCCCTGGCTAGCACTTCCAGCACAATGTTGAATAACAGTGGTGATAGCGGGCATCCTTGTCTTGTTCTGGATCTTAGAGGGAAGGCTTTCAGTCTCTCACCATTGAGTACTATGCTGGCTGTGGGTTTTTCATATATGCTCTTTATCATATCGAGGAAGTTTCCTTCAATTCCTACCTTTTGAAGTGTTTTTATCAAAAACGGATGTTGGATTTTGTCGAATGCTTTTTTCAGCATGTATTGAAGTGATCATTTGATTTTTCCCTTTTGATTTCTTAATGTGTTGTAATACATTGATTGATTTTCTTATGTTGAACCATCCTTGCATGCCTGGAATGAACCCCACTTGGTCATGGTGTATGATTTTTTTAATGTGTCTTTGGATTCGATTTGCAAGTATTTTGTTGAGGAATTTGCATCTATATTCATTAGGGAGATTGGCCGGTAGTTTTCCTTTTTTGTAGCATCTTTGCCTGCTCTTGGTATTAGATTGATGTTAGCTTCATAAGATGAGTTAGGTAGTGTTCCATTTTCTTCAGTGTTTTTAAAGAGTTTAAGTAAGATTGGTGTCAGTTCTTTCTGGAAAGTTTGGTAGAATTCCCCTGTGAAGCCATCTGGCCCTGGACATTTATTTGTGGGAAGATTTTTGATGACTGATTGGATCTCTTAGCTGGTGATTGGTTGGTTGAGGTGTTCTGTTTCTTCTCTGGTCAGTCTAGGTTGTTCATATGTTTCCAGGAAATTGTCCATTTCCTCTACATTATCCAGTTTGTTGCCATACAGTTGTTCATAGTATCCTCTTATAATTTTTTTAATTTCTTTGGGATCTGCGGTAATGTCACCTTTCTCATTCATTATTTTGTTTATATGGGTCTTCTCTCTTTTTGATTTTGTCAGTCTAGCTAGGGGCTTGTCAATCTTGTTGATCTTCTCAAAGAACCAACTTTTGGTGTTATTTATCCTCTCTATTGTTTTTTTGTTCTCTATGTCATTTATTTCTGCTTTAATCCTTGTTATTTCTTTTCTTCTACTTGGTTTAGGATTGGTTTGCTGTTCATTTTCTAGCTTCTTCAGTTGATCCATTAGTTCTTTGATTTTGGCTCTTTCTTCCTTTTTAATATATGCGTTCAGTGCTATAAATTTCCCCCTCAGTACCGCTTTTGCTGCATCCCATAGGTTTTGGTATGTTGTGTTCTCATTTTCATTCGTCTCTATATATTTAGCAATTTCTCTTGCTATTTCTTCTTTAACCCACTGATTGTTTAGGAGTGTGTTGTTTAACCTCCAGGTATTTGTGAATTTTCTAAGTCTCTGATGGTTATTGACTTCTGATTGTATTCCATTGTGGTCAGAGAATGTGCTTTGAATAATTTCAGTCTTTTTAAATTTATTGAGGCTTGTTTTATGTCCCAGCATATGATCTATTCTGGAGAAACTTCCATGGGCACTAGAGAAGAATGTGTATCCTGATTATTTGGGATGTAATGTTGTATATATGTATGTTAAATCCAATTCATTTATCAGATTGTTTAGGTTTTCAATTTCCTTATTGGTCTTCTGTCTGGTTGATTTATCTATAGGAGAGAGTGATGTGTTGAAGTCTCCCACAATTATTGTGGAAACATCAATTGCTTCCTTTAGTTTTTCCAGTGTTTCTCTCATGTATTTTGTGGCACCTTGACTGGGTGCATAAACATTTATGATTGTTATTTCTTCTTGTTGAATTGCCCCTTTTATTAGTATGCAGTGGCCTTCTTTGTCTCTCATAACATCCCTGCATTTGAAGTCTATTTTATCTGATATTAATATTGCTACACCTACTTTCTTTTGGCTGTAGCTTGCATGAAATATTTTTTCCATCCTTTCACTTTCAGTTTCTTTGTGTCCCTGTGTCTAAGATGAGTCTCTTGTATGCAACATATTGATGGTTCATTTTTTTTGATCCATTCTGCGAATCTATATCTTTTAATTGGGGAGTTTAATCCATTTACATTCAACGTTATAACCGTGAAGGCATTTCTTGAATCAGCCATCTTATCCTTTGGTTTATGTTTGTCATATTTTCCCCTCTGTCTATTAATATCCTTTATTGTACCCATACCGAATCTCTTTCGTACTGAACCTTTCTCCAAGTCTCTCTGTCCTTGCTTTGTTTCTCTGTCTGTAGGGCTGCCTTGAGTATCTGCAGTAGGGCAGGTCTCTTGTTAGCAAATTCTCTCAGCATTTGTTTGTCTGTGAAAAATTTAAGCTCTCCCTCAAATTTGAAGGAGAGCTTTGCTGGATAAAGTATTCTTGGCTGGAAATTTTTCTCACTCAGAATTTTAAATATATCGTGCCACTGCCTTCTTGCCTCCATGGTGGCTGCTGAGTAGTCACTACTTAGTCTTATGCTGTTTCCTTTGTATGTGGTGAATTGCTTTTCTCTTGCTGCTTTCAGAACTTGCTCCTTCTCTTCTGTGTTTGACAGTGTGATCAGTATATGTCTCGGAGTGGGTTTATTTGGATTTATTCTATTTGGAGTTCGCTGAGCATTTATGATTTGCGTATTTATGTTGTTTTGAAGATTTGGGAAGTTTTCCCCAACAATTTCTTTGAATACTCTTCCTAGACCTTTACCCTTTTCTTCCCCTTCTGGGACACCAATGAGTCTTATATTTGGACGTTTCATATTATCTATCATATCCCTGAGGTCCATTTCGATTTTTTCCATTTTTTTCCCCATTCTTTCTTTTGTGCTTTCATTTTCCTTTTTGTCATCTTCCAGGTCACTGATTCGTTGTTCAGCTTCCTCTAGTCTTGTACTATGAGTGTCCAGAATCTTTTTAATTTGGTCAACAGTTTCTTTAATTTCCATAAGATCATCTACTTTTTTATTTAGTCCTGCGATGTCTTCTTTATGCTCTTCTAAGGTCTTCTTGATATCCTTTATATGCTGTGCCATGCTCTTCTTCATGTCCTTTATATCCCGTGCCATGGTCTCGTCGTTCATCTTTAGTTCTTTGATTAGTTGCTCTAGGTACTGTGTCTCCTCTGATCTTTTGATTTGGGTGCTCGGGCTTGGGTTATCTGTATCATCTGTTTTTCTCATATGTTTTAAAATTTTCTGTTTTTTTTTTTGGCCTCTTGGCATCTGCTTAACTTCATAGGGTTCTTTTAGGATTTGTAGACCAATTGAAATCCTTATCTCTGATTTGTCTGATCTATAGCTTCGTGGAGTACACTTTACCTAACTAGCAGGTAACGTCCACGAGCCACCTGTTCCCCTCAAGGCAGTTCTCCCCCGCTTTGTCTTTGTGGTGAGTGGGGGAGTGAGTCTTGTGGGGTCTAATTGGTGTACCAAGCTTCCATGTGTAGTTGGTATTGCCTGCCTTGTATATGGGGCATGTATCTGGGTGGTCAGGGATGGGGGGAGGCTCTAACAATCACATCTCCCTGGTATTCCTGGAGTTTTAAAGCTGCTGCAATAGTCTAATCTTTCAGTTCAGTCCTGGCACAGTTTGTCTCTGCCACTGACCCACAAGTCCTTGGAATGGCCCCTGAGAGTTGCGAGTGGGTCCCTCTTCCAGGCCGTGCACCCCCTGGTCGTCTGTTGAGGGATGACTGTGCTATGTCACAGGTGAGGGCCATACCCCCAGGGCAGTTCTGGGCTGCAGGGCTGTGTAGGGAGGCTCCCAGTCTGCTGAGAAGGCGCCCCCCTTTTCTTGGGTAGTTGTGGTGTTTAGTGAATTTTCTCAGCCACTGGATTATTGCCTTTTGTCTCAGAGCTCTCTTAGTTCTGCTCTTGTCTTGACCTGTCCAAATTGCAAGTCTTTGAGGCTTTCTGTATTGGGCTTGTTAGAGTAATTGTTTTAGAAAAAGAAAAAAAAGATTAAAAAAAAAAAAAAAGGTCCTTCCTCACAGATCTAATGTGTTATTGAAATGCTAAGAGGCAAAGCAATTAGGGCCATTAAGGAAATGTCCAGGGGGCAGAGAGATCAGTTTTTCTTCGGGATTTGCATATGGGCCTCAGGGCCTGAGCTCTGCCCTTCCCCTTTCTATGTTCACCAGAACTCCAAAAATCCTCCGCTTTTCTTTTTGGGCTTTTCTTGCTGTTTGTTGCTATCCCTATCTCCTCTCTGCTGGGCTGGCTGCTCTCAGATTCTCTGGTGTCTCGTCTCAGTCTATCTATGATTGGAGTTTGGATCAGTAGAATGAGTTTCTGATAAGAACCACCACTGCAGTTCTCCCTTCTCGTTCCCAGCACTGACAGCCCCTCCTGCCACGGGACTGAGCCTGGCAGGGAGGGGCGTGGGTCCCCTGGCCACAAAAACTTACAGATTTCACTGATCTCAGCAGTTCCACATGTTCATGAGTGTTGTATGAAGTATGCCCAAAGTCAAATTGCTCTGCGGTGTACTGTCCACGCAGTTCCTGGCTTTCTACCTTCCATTGTGTTTTTCATCTCTTCTATTGTGCCTTTCATTCCCATAAATTCTGATGATTGTTTTTTCAAACTTTCGAGTTCTTCCTTATGTTTGCCCAGTGTCATCTTTATATCCTTCCTCTTTTTTGCCATATCTTCCCTCAACTTGTTGATTTGATTTTTGAATTGAATTAGGAGACTTGTTTGAATAATAATTCATTGTTTCAATTCATATACCTCAGTTGAAGCATAAGTTTGTTCGTTTGAGTGGGCTGTATCCTCATTTTTCCTAGTGTGAGTTGTAATTTTTGTTGTCTAGGCATCTGGTTTCCTGGATTACCCAAAACAGATTTTCATAGACCAGAGGGGCCCAGGTTTCAGGAGCTGTATTCAGTGTCAGATTTCCCTGAGGGTGAGATCTAGCAGATTATCAGACTTTCCTTTGAGGCCTCTAGACTTTGTGCTTTTCATGTCTTTCCCAGCAAGGTGGTGCTTGTCAGCCTGCAGCTCCCCAGAAACATATAGAGGTGTGGTGTATTTAATTCTCAGTGGGCCCTGTCCTGGTCAGGGAGCAAGGGTGTCGGAACCAAGCTTAGCCTCTTTTTGTTTTTTTTCCCCTCCAGGCCCTGGGGCATGAGTTCTTTGAGGGAGGGCTGGCACTTGGGCTGGGCCCTGCCCCCCCTTTTCTTAGGGAAGATAGGCCCTTTAGGGAATTGTCTCTTACACTTGAGATTTTCCTTTGACTCTTAGACTACCTTAACTCCACCCTTGCCGGGGTCAGTGCTGACAATTGAAACTGCCTGAGGCTTTCTCTAATGAGCTACTTAGAATGAGAGGAATAAAAAGGAAAAAAGCAAGAAGTCCCCTCTTCAGAGCCAGTCCCCAGCCCTCCAGATCACCAGGCAAGATCCAGAGTTGATACCTGGTTCTGCATGCCCCTTTTGTTGGGACACAGCCCTTTTCCAGTATTCTGAGCTCAGTGGATTCCAAATGCCTCTATTTTTATTTATTTATATATATTTTTTCCATCAACCCTGGCTCCTTTCTGCCAGTATAAACCTCCAGGTTCCTTTACTCCTTGCTCTGGATATATCTGTGCCCATAACATGTATTCAGTCATCCAGATTTGCTAATTAAAACCACAGTTTGAGCTTGGTTGAGCTACTTTCCCTTGCACCTGGCAAGGATTGCTTATTTTCCCATAGGGAAGTTTTGCAACTCAGCCAGCCATGCCAGTGGGGGAGGGGCACCAGTGCCACAGTTTGGGGAGCTTTACTTACAGTTCTATGCTATGATCTCAGCTGTTCCACCCATTCCTGACTGGTGTACAATGTTGTTTGGTCACAGATGTTCCCTCATCAGTTGCTCCTGACTGTTTGCTAATTGTTCCTGCCTATTTACTAGTTACTCTAAGGGACTAAATAAATTCCACACCTCCCTATGCCACTATCTTGCCCTGTCTCCCCCGTAATCAACCTTTACTTGTATTTTTATTCTTATTATAATTTTTTTGTAATGAAAATGTTCAAAAATGATCTTGGTGATGAATGCACAACTATATGATGGTACTGTGAACATTTGATTATACACTATGGAGGATTGTAGGGTATGTGAATATATCTCGATAAAACTGAATTGGAAAAAGAAACTAAAAAGAAAAGCAGTGCTGGATTCTGTCACATGCCTTTTCTGAGTCAATTGAGATGATCATGTGGATTTTTTTCCTTTGTTCTATTAATGTCGTGATTACATTAATTGATTTTCTTATGTTGAACCACACCTTGAATATCTGGGATAAATCCCACTTGATCATAGTGTATAATTCTTTTAATATGCTGTAGGATTCGGTTTGCTAGTATTTTGTTGAAGATTTCTGCATCTATATTCATAAGGGATATTGGTCTGTAATTTTTTCTTGTAATATGTTTGTCTGGCTTTTGTATTAAGGTAATGTTAGCCTCTTCAACTTTTCAGAAGGGTTTGAGAAGGACTGGCATTATTCCATCTTTGAATGTTTGTTAGAATTCACTAGTGAAACCATATGATACTGAACTTTTATTTATTTGGATGTTTATTTATTACTGATTCTGTCTTTTTACCTCTAATTGGTCTGTTGAGATTTTCTGTTTCTTCTTGAGTCAGTTTACAAAATGGTGTATTTCTGGGAATTTGCTCATTTCTTCTGGGTTATATAATCTATTGGTGTACAGTTGTTCATAGTAGTCTTTTGTAATCCTTTTTATTCAGGTAAGGTCAGTAGTAATGTCCCCACTTTCATTTTTTCTTTTAGGTGTGTTTTCTCTTATTTTTTATCAGTCTAGCTGAAAGTTTTTCAGTTTTGTTGATCTATTGATCTGTTGATCTTTTGAAGCAACTTTTGATTTGATTGTTCTCTCAATTGCTTTGCTATTCCCTATTTCACTCATCTCTACCTTAATCTTTATTATTTCCTTCCTTCTGCTCACTTTGGGTTTAGTTTGTTCTTCTTTTTCTAGTTCTTCCAGGTTTGAAGTTAGGTAACTGATTTGAGATATTCTTTTTTAATGTAGGCATTTACAGCTGTAACTTTCTCTCTGAGCACTGCCTTGGCTGCATCCTGTAAGTTTTAGTATGTTGTGTTTTCATTTTTATTTTATTTTATCTCTAAGAACTTTTCCTTTGTGATTTCTTCGTTGACCCATTAGTTGTTTAAGGGTGTATAAACTTCCACATATTTGTGAATTTTTCCATTTTCCTTCTCTTGCTGTTACGTATCTCCATTCCTTTGTGGTTGGTGAAGATGCATTGTATGATTTCAATCTTTTTAAATTTATTGAAACTAGTTTTGTGATTTACCATCAGCCCTGGCCCAAGAGGAAAGCCACCACTGAATGTTTTAGTATGCTGGTGCCCCACTCACTAGTACATTCTTTATGGCCTTGGTAAGTGATGTGTCCTCTAGTCTTGTGGAACAAAATCATCTAGTGAGTCTTCTGACCATATATAGTCTATACATTTCATCTTGCTCACTTCCTTGATTAAATCTGATATGTCAATATAACTCAGCATGAACCATCATTTTTTTTCATGCTTCTAAAAGTCATCCTAGTAACAAATTCACAACTTCTCTCCTGGGTCCTTGCCAGGATATTAAATGCTGTCATTTAGGAGAGCATTTTCAAGCTTTCAGAATCCATTCCCAAGTAGAGTATTCTAGCTAGTTCTTGCATCTCCTTTGAGGTATAGACTTCTTATCAGATTCAGCACTGCCTCAGCTGGGCTGTGTTCTGATGCAACTCTAAGTATAGTGTATAGACCTTCTGGTCAGAATGAGATGGGGGGGATGGGTTCTGGGGGGAATACATATTGCCTTGCAGGAAAGAAGCTTTTGTATGTATTCTGTCAAGACAGAAGGCAGATAATTAAAAAGTTTTATTAGGGAGAGGTAGCCATGTCTGCAGGTTCAAAAGTTTGAGGGAGTCTGGGGAGTCAAAATCTTTGGTAGCAGCCACCCAGGTGTCTCCAGCCTATTTGTCAGGTATTCCCAGCTAGTTTCTGACCTAGATATAAAGTCTTGAACTGTTTGGGTATTAAACGATCTTTGAAATTCAGTCACTTGCCCTTGCACTTGAACTTTCAGGAGATGAGAGTATCTTTACATGCAACCAGAGAAACCCTCTGGCTTTCACAGCTGGTTTTCAATCACCTGTTACTTGTTTTCAGCTATTCATTAACATTCCATAGAATGGGAGTCAGCAAACCATATCCACTGGGCCAGCAGGCCAAATTCAAATCAACCTGTACCCAATTTTTTTTTAAAATTCAGTTTTATTGAGATATGTTCACATACCATACAGTCATCCATGGTGTATGATCAACTGTTCACAGCACATCTTATAGTTGTGCATTCATCACCCCAATCTATTTTTGAACATTTTCCTTACACCAGAAAGAATCAGAATCAGAATAAAAAATAAAAATAAAAAAAGAACACCCAAATCACCCACCCCATCCCACCCTATTTTTCATTTAGGTTTTGTCCCCGATTTTTCTACTCATCCATCCGTACATTGGATAAAGGGAGTGTGACCCACGGGGTTTTCACAATCACACTGTCATCCCTTGTAAGCTACATTGTTATACAATTATCTTCAAGAGGCAAGGCTACTGGATTGGAGTTTGGTAGTTTCAGGTATTTACTTCTAGCTATTCCAATATATTAAAACCTAAAAAGTATTATCTATATAGTGTGTAAGAAGGTCCACCAGAGTGACCTCTCAGCTCCATTTGAAATTTCTCAGCCACTGAAGCTTTATTTCATTTCATTTAACATCTCCCTTTTGGTCAAGAAGATGTTCTCAATCCTACCTGTACCCTATTTTTGTATAGCCTGTTGGCTAAAAATGTTTTTTATATTTTTAAAGGGCAATTAAAGAAATGCAAAGTAAAGCAAAACCAAAAATATTTACTATCTAGCCCTTTATATAAAAAGTTTGTCAAACATTGCATAGAGCATCAATGGTCTTTAGAAATAGCAATCCAATCCTATTAACCTTATACCTACCGTTTCCTCTGTATATTTCAAATGCCTTATGTATCCCATTAACTTGTGTATTTTATTCCACCAGTACACCTTCCCAATTCACAGCTGGTAAAAGTTTTAACAATTGGACCACCCTTATGCCAGGGTCTGTCTGTGCTCTCCTTACCCCCAGTGATGGGTTCTGCATTGCCAACCAAGCAGTAAGTGGTCCAGCTCCAAAACCCCATCTTAACACCTGCCTTTTCAAACCATTCATGCACCAGCTTTCACAAGTTGTTTTCTCTGGAAGCAGACACTGGGGTGGATATTTGTTAGGGATCAGCCGAGCCAATAAAGCCTTGGTCAACCTAGCAGGGAGCTCTGGAGTGAGTTTTGTCTGCCTGAGTCTTCCTGCATTGTCCTAAATATCAGGTCTTTCTATCCCTGCATTGCACCAGGTCCCAGATGCAGGCTGCCCCAGGAAGGATGTGACATTGGGGGAGGCAGCTCTCCGCAGCTAGGCAGATCCTTAAGTAGCTGACAGCTGGGCAGTAAGTCCTTCCTTGAAGGGAAATCTGGGCCTCCTCACCTGGTTTATGAGCTCCAAGAAAACAGGATTTCTGTTCTGTTCTATCTCTCCCCAGTGGCTTGCTCAGTAAGCAGCTCATTATAGATGCTTAATAAATATTAAGTGAAAGAATGAATGCCAAAGTTCCTTTTAGTGCTTTTTCCCCATGCAAAGCAAATATAAATGGGAAAAACATGAATACTCCCACTTGCTTGGGTGTTCTTATCTTCTTCTGTGGTTCCAACTTCTACTTGGTTGCTGAGGACCCCAAATCTATATGACTCTTCTGAGCTCCAGACTAATGATGGTTGTTTTTTTGTTTTGTTTTTGGTAACAGCTTTATTGGGATAAATTCACATACCATACAATTTACCTATTTAAAGTGTACAGTTCACTGGTTTGGGGTATATTCACAGAGTTGTGCAACCATCACCACAATCAAGTTTAGAACATTTTTATCACCTCAAAAAGAAACACTGTACCCCTTTAGCTATCACCCCCAGGTCCCTATCCCAAACCTAAGCAACCACTAATATGTGTTCTGTTATCTATAGAGTTACCTATTCTGGACATTTTATATAAATAGTATCATGTCATATGGAGTCTTTTGTGACTGGCTTCAACATTTGAGTTGTTTACTCTTTTTGGCTATTGTTAATAATGCTGCAATGAACAGTCATGTACAAGTTTTTGTGTGGAGTATGTTTTCATTTCTCTCAGGTGTTTTCCTAGGAGTGAATTGCTGAATCATGTGTTAACTCTACGCTTAACTTTTTGTGGAACTACCAGACTGTTTTCCAAAGTGCTGAAAAACGTCCCACCAACAGCATATGAGGCTTCTGATTTCTCTGTATCCTCACCAACGCTTCTTATTGGTATCTTTCTTATTATAGCCACCCTACTGGATATGAAGGTGTAGCTCATTGTGGTTTTGATTTGTTTTTTCCTGATGGCTCAGGATGCTGAGAATTTTTTCACTTGCTTATTGGCCATTTGAATATTTTCTTTGGATAGATGTCTATTCAGATCCTTTGTCCATTTTCAAATTGGGTTATTTGTCCTTACTATTGAATCATAAGAGTTCTTTTTATAATCTAGATACAAGTCCTAATTGGACATATGATTTGCAAATATTTTCTCCCATTCTGTGGGTTGTCTTTCCATCTGGTCATTACTTCAACTTCTGTTTACTGGGCACTTGTTAAATGACTGACACCAAGCCAGTTGTCAGGACTATGCAGTTTGCTAAGGCATGCTCCTCCATGCCTGCAGGGAAGGTGGAGTAACACAGAATTGGGGCAGCTCTTGGTTTTGCTCAATCTTGTCTGGCTACTCCTTATCTCTCCAACCTCTCTGACTGCCTTAGGGCTCAGTTCTTAGAGACTTCTCTTTTCTAACTGTAATCTTTCTTTTACTGATCTTATCCATCTATAAAACTTATTCCAAAACTTGTATCTCCATCTGTTCCAGTTTTCTAATGCTGCTGTTATGCAAAATACCAGAAATGGATTGGCTTTTATAAAGGGGTTTATTTGGCTACAAATTTATAGTCTGAAGGCCATAAAGTGTCCACATTAAGTCACCAACACTAGTATACCTTCACCAAAGTATAGCATCTGGAAAACCTCTGTTAGCTGGGAAGGCTTAAGGCTGGCATCTGCTGATCCTGATTTGTGTTCCAGCTCCTCTGTCTTTAGAGCATTTTGTCCTGTCTTAGCTTCTTTGGAGCGAACACTGGGCTAGCATCTCCAAAGTGTCAGCAAAAGTCTGCTTTCAACAGCAGTCTCCAAATTGTCTCTTTTAGCTGCCCTCCAAAATGTCACTCTCATCTGCTCTGAGCTTCTTCTCTCTGTTAACTCTTTTATAGTACTCCAGGGATTTAATTGAGACCCAAGATGAATGGGCGGAGTCACACCTCCATGGAAATAATTTAATCAAAGGTATTACCCACAGTTGGGTGGGTCACATCTCCATGGAAACAGCCTAATCCAAAGATTCCAACCTAATCAACACTAATATGTCTGCTCCCACAAGGTTGCATTAAAGAACATGGCATTTTGGGGGACATAGTATATCCAAACTGGCACACCATGTCAGACCATCCTTCTTTATACCAGACCCATCTATACAGTTGCCTACTTGACATATTCCCTTATATATCTAATAGGTATCTAAATTTAAATTACTAAATATGAACTTCCAATATTATCCCCCAAATTGGTTCTACTCCTTGTCTTCTCTTTCTCGTTAAACGAAAATTCCATTCTTAATTGTTCAAGCCAAAAACCTTGGAGTCATCCCTAACTCTTTTTCTCACACCCCACATCCAATTTGACAGCAAATCCTAATATCTGTGTATTCAAAATATAACCAAATTCTAACAAGTTGTCATCACGTTCAGTGCTATCAGCTAGGTTTGAGTCACTAACGTCTCTCATCTGGGTTATTGCGTTAGCCTTATAATTCATCTTCCTACTTCTGCCCTTATATGACCCCCCCCCCCAGTCTATTCTCAACACAGTGGCAAGAATGAGCCCACTAAAAATAAATCTGATTCTGTCACTCCTCTGCTTACAGCCCTCACATAGCTTTCCATCTCATGCAGACAAACGCTGAAGCCCTTCTAGTTATCTACAAGGCCCTCTGTAATCTTGCCTCTCTCCACTCTTACCTCTCTGATCTCACCTCCACCTACTCTTGCCTCTCACTAACTACACTCCAGCCACACTGGCTTCCTCCGTCATGCTCCTGCCTTGGGGCCTTTGCACTCGGTAGTCCCTTTACCTGGGATACTCTTCTTGACAGAGCCTTGTGACCACTCCCTTACCACCTTCTTCAGGTCTTGGCTCAGACATCCCTGTGTCGGCCAGGTTCAGGCAGGGAAGTAGAGCCACTATAAGTGTGTTGGTATAAGATATTTATTATAGGCATTAGATCTTGCACAATTGTGGGAGCTGCTGGGGTAGTGAAAGTCTGGAATGGTGGATTTGAAGGATCAGATAGTCACTCACCAGTCCCCCTGAAGGACTGGTGTGAGTGGATAAAGACAGAGCTTTCAGGGAAATCTGAGAAGCCAAGCACATTCAGCCTCTGAAGTGGACCGTGAAGGGGAGTTCATGGAGAGGTCTTTGGAACCTGTTTCTTGTCAGTAGCTACAGCCTCTACAAATCTGCAATCAAGTGTCTGGTGGTAAGTCTAGTGTCACTCTTACCTGCTCTTTTAACCACATTTAGCTTCTGAATAAAGACAGGACCAAAATCATGCTTCCATTTAACAGAATGCAACTATGTCTAAAATAACCAAAACCACAAAATTCTACTTTATCCATATTAGAGCAATGTTCATTCCTCTTCTGAGTGAAGCCTTTTTTTGGTATCCTGTAACTTAAAATACTGAAATTTAGTTTAAGGTTAACCACTTTTAACACATATGTTAGACAGTAGGGAAATGGGAGAGAGAAAAAAATAATTGGTTACTATATACACAAATATTTTTATATCAAAGAAAGAAAAAATATTCATAACTCCTGTAGTCCTTATTTATGCAACAAGGTCCTGTGGTCATAGCTGGATCCTATAATTTTCTGCTTCCATTTCCATAGGCCATAGGTGTGGGGTGAGAGAGAGGAGGCAGTGTAGCAAGAGTAGAAGCCATGGGGATATGAGTCACTTGCTCACACAGCTTACTTGTGGCTTTGGGCCCTGCTTGAGCCCAGTCTTGATATACCCTTCCTCTTGGTGATGAAGTGCTGCTGTGCTCATCCAACCCTCTGGCCTGATGGGTCAGCCAAAACGCAGAATGTAGTTCAGTCTTTACAAGGACCCAGTAGCAAGCCAGAAGCTATTTCTCAAAAGGAGAATCATTATCTGCAAGGAATGGCATAGCTTTGCTCCAAACTCCTACAAGTCTGAACTGAGATTTAACTATAAGGGCCAGGCAAATGTTCCATGTTACATCCTTATCTTTCATAGATAGTTTGATCCTCATGGGATCTACTGTGCCACACAGCCCAAGTGGCAGAATATCTATCATAGCAGCCTGGACCTGTTGCAGAGTATATCTTTCTCTCTCCTCCAATCAAAACTGGGAAGCCTTTTGGGTTGTTAGATAAATGGGCCAAAGTATTGAACCCAAATAAGTATGTTGCCTACAAAATCCACTAACAATATTAGACACTGTTCTTTTTTGTTATTAGTAAATATAGTGAACCAGTTTAGTATCCTGGGAAAAGGAATGGTGATCAAGGTACCTACAAACTAGACCATGACAGATAGCTGGAAGCTGATACAGCCCTGCTGTAGCGTAGTGAATTATATTGCTGATTCTGTCACCTGAGAGCAAACTGTTTCTGGTAGTCTTTGTAGTAGGTATAAAGGGAAAAAAGCTTTTGCCAAATCAATAGCTGATCTGCTGCCCCCCCCAAAAATTATATTTATATATATAGCGAGAGAGAGAGCGAGAGAGAGAAAAGAACCAGCAGTTGTAAGTGCAATCACCCTCATTAATGTAATGAAAACCCACTGTCATTTTCCAGGATCCACTGTCTTATGCATAAGCCAGATAGGTGAGTTGAATGGGGATGAGATAGGAATCACCACCCCTGCATCCTTCAAGTCCTTGTTGGTAACACTGATTTTATTAATCCTCCAGGAATGCAGTATTACTTTTGGCTTATTATTTTAATTGGTAGAGGTGGTTTTAGTGACTTCCTTGACCTTTCCTACTGTAATACCCTTCACCCCACAAGTCAGGGTACACTTGTGGGGGCTCTGCCAGTTGCTGAGTATGTTTATTCCAACTGTGTATTCCAGCACTTGGGAAACAACCACAGGATGGGCTGGGGCACCCATTGAGTCCATTGTGAAATGGACCCTATATTCATTTTCTATTGCTGCATAATAAATTAATACAAACTTAGCAGCTTAAAACACAAAAATTTATTATTTCAGTTTCTGTGGTTAAGAGTCTGGCACATTTTAGCAAGGCTCAGGTTCTCAACAGGTTGATATCAAGGTGTTGGCCAGCTGCATCCCCATCTCAAGAATCAACTAGGTAAGGTTCTCCTTCAAAGCTCCCTCAGGTTGTTGGCAGAATTTATTTCCTTGAGGCTGTAGCACTGAAGGTCCCCATTTTCTTGCTGGCTGTTGACTGTGGACCACTCTTACAACTAAAGGCTACTCTTAGGTCCTTATCCCATGGCTACCTCCATCTCAGTATTGGAGAACGTGCCTCACAGAGTCCTCCTTACACTTCAAATCTCTCTGACTTCCTCTTTTGTTACCAGCTGGAGAAAACTCTGTGCTTTTAAAGGACTCGTAATTATCCACCTGGATAATCTATCTTAAGGTCAATTAACTTGGAACTTCAATTACGTCTGCAAAATCCCTTCACAGCAATATCTAGATTACTGTCTGATTGAATATCCAAGGTTGTGGAATCTTGGATGGGGGGCACATCTTAAAATTCTGCCTACCATAGACCCTGACATCCGTAAGATCCTGCTCTGATTTGTGGGACACAGTGGCATTTTGGTTCTCTTATAACTGGAATCAGTGTCATGGGCTCCCTGAAAATCTGGCTATTTCCCTTTTTCCAGGGCAGTCACCATGGTAAATGGCCACATGGCCTTTTGGGGAAGGCTAGGATAAAATCTAGAGTATACATTTTTGGCAGTGTAGCAGGATTCTTCATAAAGAGGACCCAATTTCCCTTTCATTCAAGGGGCCCTGGGCCATCAACTGCATGGAATTGTTTGAGGAGTCATACTCTTCTGTAGTGATTTAAGTCAGATGTCCAGTCACCGCAGCTAGAGAATTCCTACTTATACAAATCAAGTGACACTGTGGTGGGCTGCCCATCTATTTCGGTCCTGGAGACATTATCAGTAAGCCAGTGCAATAGTATCTGCAGATCAAACCATTCTGATTACAGCCCAGGCCCTGGAGACCATTTGGCAACGACATCCACCTAAATTTAGGTGGTTAAGTGTTGTACTTGAGCCCCACCACCTCAGGATCCAACAGCCCCTTTAGATTCAGAGACCCCATTTCAAAGGCAGTATTCCTATCTTCATTTCAGTCCACTGAAAACAGCTGCTAAGCTCTGCACCCCTCTGAAGAACACAGTTCCTGGGATTTTGATCTCCCTAAACCTTTGCAGAACTACCTCTACAGTACACTAAAGATGTTCTGGCGTCTCCGTTTCATTCAGTGTAGCTACCAGGTTTCAGCCCAACATTGAGCAAATTTTCAGGGCCACTCCAAGCTATTTGAGCTGACACATTAAATCCAGAATCTCTGTTTAGTGCACCCAAATTGATACATTGGTCCAATCCAGCACTATAGTCCTTCTGCTCTGATACGACACTCTTAGGATCCATTCCATACATATCTCCTGGGTTTCTTTTTATATAAATTAGCAAACTTTAGCAATTATTTTGGGGTTCTGCCACCTCCTCATGGATCACATATTGTACTGATCTCCTGGGGCATGCTGGGACTTCAATCTGGTTAAAAGTCTAGAAATAATGAGAGATTTTAAGGTGTAGGCCTGTCTTGAGGAGGATCAGAAAGTCACTGTCGAGTTCTCCTGAAGCTTGGCACGGGTAGACAAGTGAGGACTTGCAGGGAAACATTACAAACCAGTCTCAACCAGACACTGCAGTGGGACCTTAAAGGGAGAGCTCAGAGAGCTGTCTGTGGGTGGGTGTCTGTTACCCTGAGTGGCTGCTGCCTCTGTAGACTGACAGCTGGGGGCCACTGTTGGTTAGCACAGGGTTTTGAAACCTCAACACTACTGACATTTTGGGCCAGATAATTCTTTGATGTAGGAAACTGCCCTGTGCATTGCCAGATGTCTTAGTAGCATCCCTGCCTGCTACCCGCAAGATTCCAGTAGTGGAATCTCCCCTCCCCAAAATGTCTCCAGACATGGAGACTGGCCAAATTGTGCCCAGTTGAGAACCACTTGGTTGGCAGGATCAGTAATTGGAAAGGTGGGTTGTACATGGAGAGGATGACAGATGAGCTTGTTGGGCCACTCGGGCTGTGCCTTATCGTATCTGTGAAGACTTTCTGCATAATGGCCACTGCTTCACTTCCATATTCCAGTTCTCACTCAATTTCCCCTTTTCATCAAATATAACTTGGAACCATCTAGGGAAGGAAACTCTATGAAACATAGTTCCCAAATAACCAAGTTGACAGTAGCATTAGCACAATCACATTCTCGGTAAAGTCTTCCCTGGAACACTAAGATTGTAAGTACCCCAATACTCTCTATCCCCTTTCCTGCCTTATTTTCCTCCTTAGTGCATATCCCATCTGATGTACCTTGTATTTTACTTACCGTGTTCGTCATCTCTATCTCCCACTAGAATCTAAGCTCCATGAAGGCACAGACTTTTTCTGCTTTGTAGTATTGCCAAGTGCCTAGAATAGTGCCTCAGATATAATAGGCACTTGATAAACATTTGTTGAATGAAGAAATTTCCCAAAGGAGATGATGCCTGATGTGAGTCTAAAAAGTAGGAAAAGTGAGACTGGCATTCCAGGTAGTATGAAACTTATGATAAAAGGCTTTCAAGATCTGAAAGCAGCGACACAAACAGATACCTGGACACCGATGTTCATAGCAGCATTATTCACAATTGCCAAGAGATGGAAACAACCCAAATGTTCTTCCACAGATGAGTGGATAAACAAAATGTGGTATAAGCACATGATGGAATACTATGAAGCAGTAAGAAGGAACGAGGTTGTGAAACACATGACAACATGGATGAACCTTGAAGACATAATGCTGATGAAATAAGCCAGGCACAAAAAAAGAGATATTGTATGTTACCACTGATGTGAACTCTTTGAAAAATGTAAAATAAATGTTTTATATTGTAGAATATAGGGGACCTGGCGATAGACAGCTGCTAGTGAAGGGGAAATGATAACCTAATAAGAAAAAATAAGATATTGAGAGTAATCGTAATGATATGAGAATGCTCAGGAATGACTTTGGTTTTTTAATTTTCTTGGGAACATGTTGGAAGCAATGTAGTTATTTTAGGTTATTTGTTTTTCTTATTCCTTTCTTGAGTTTTGTTTGAATTGTTTTTGTGTCTTTTTTAAAATTTTTTGATAAAGTATTTTTTAAAAAAAGGCTTTGAGATTTAAAAAAGCAGTTTGGTGTCTGTATCATTCAGGGTCCAGTTGGAGCAGAGAAGCCACTCCTTTACACAGGCGATGGAAAGTCTGAGAAGCCAAACGGGGGACAGTGATGCAACCCAGATGTCAGCAACAGCAAGAAATTGTTTCTATTCCTTGGCTGGCAGAGGGAGGAAGCAGAGTTATCAGAGCTCAGGTTTTGGATCTACTGCCGCAGACTTGTCCTGCAGGAGCTGAAACCAGGCAACTGCTGCCAGAAATTCTGCCCAAGGCAGAGAAGCAGGGAGGGAGGGTGAGAAATGCTCTAGCTCTCTCTTCCCTTCTTTTTCAGTCCCTGGCCATGGTCTCCCATGGGCCAAACCTATCCTGGGAAAGGCAGCCATTAGCAGGCCTTTTGGAACACAGAGAAGAGCAGGGGAATATCAAGAATGGGTCTGATAGGAAACAAGCCAAGGACCAACACAGTACCTGGAACACCTAAATGTATGTCTCCAAGTGATTTCAGTATCTTCCCCTAAAAACCATGCCCCTTAATCAAACAGCATAACGGCATGACTGTTCCTCCAGAAATCATGGAATCCTTTTGGACACATTATTCCCTTGCATTTCACATTGTTATCAAGTCTGGTGGATTCATTGCTAAATGTCTCACGTGGTGCTCATTCTCATAATGCCCATATTCATTGGCACTGCTTTAGCTCATACCCTAAAAACCAAATGGGACCATGCAGTCCCCCTGCTTAAGAAACTTTGCTGACATCCCATTACTGATTTGTAAAATCCAAACTTCCCTCGCTTTCCACATACCCCTTGCCCCAAACTCTATTCTCCAGGAACACTCTAAAGGTGCGATGCCTTTGCATGTCTTCCTATGTTGATCGTACCCTCCCTCAATATTGAACGGCTGTTTGCTTTCTCCTCCTAGTAAATTTCTTCTCTTCCAGCTAAAGCTAAAATGTCTCCTTCTTTGTGAAACCTGTCTCTCATTCCCCTCCACTGCACTCTTATACCCCCTTTTATTCCTTGATTGTGCATTTATCACAATGTATTGTAATTACCTGCTTATGTGTGAGACCTCAAAGCAGCATCTGTCTTCTTTTCCCATCCTGATCTTGGCATGGTTCAATACATTAGCTAGTGCTTGATAAATGTGGGTGGAATCACTTTAGCTTCCTTCTTAGCCAACTGCCTTCAAAGTGGCTGTGGTCAGTGCAGAGCTGTGTACCTGATCTTAACTAGCCCTTATTTTGAGTAATTAATATGCACAATTTTCTTCTTTTTGTATGTTAATTTTCTGATTGCATTTTTATTATATATTTTATAGATGATACAAGGGAGTGAGGTCCCCACCATTCCTACTCCCACAAAGATTAGGAAGTGAAATTTTACCTGATAATTAAACAAGAAAAATCCACATATAATGGATATAATTCATCTTCTATTGAAGTAAGACCAAGATATTATCTGTAAATGTGACTGAGAAATAGGGATGCCCAACACTTAGTTTAGATGACCTTCATGTAAACTGAAGAAGGCAGGTGTTCCAGTTTGTATATTTTATGTCCCCCAGAAAAAGCCATATTCTTTAATGCAATTTTTTTAATATTCATTTTATTGAGATATATTCACATACCACGCAGTCATACAAAACAAATCATACATTCAATTGTTCACAGTACCATTACATAGTTGTACATTCATCACCAGAATCAATCCCTGACACCCTCATTACCACACACACAAAAATAACAAGAATAATAATTAAAGTGAAAAAGAGCAATTAAAGTAAAAAAGAACACTGGGTGTTGTCTGTCTGTCTGTTTGTTTCCTTCCATTTTTCTACTCATCCATCCATAAACTAGACAAAGGGGAGTGTGGTCCTTATGGCTTTCCCAATCCCATTGTCACCCCTCATAAGCTACATTTTTATACCATTGTCTTCGAGATTCATGGGTTCTGGGTTGATGATAGTTTCAGGTATCTACCACCAGCTACCCCAATTCATTAGAACCTAAAAAGGGTTGTCTATACTGTGCATAAGAGTGCCCACCAGAGTGACCTCTCGGCTCCTTTTGGAATCTCTCTGCCACTGAAGCTTATTTCATTTCCTTTCACATCCCCCTTTTGGTTAAGAAGATGTTCTCCGTCCCACGATGCCAGGTCTACATTCCTCCCCGGGAGTCATATTCCACGTTGCCAGGGAGATTCACTCCCCTGGGTGTCTGATCGCACATAGCGGGGAGGGCAGTGATTTCACCTTTCAAGTTGGCTTAGGTAGAGAGGGCCACATCTGAGCAACAAAGAGGCATTTAATGCAATTTTGTAGGGACAGAGGTATTAGTGTTGATTAGGTTGGAAACTTCTGATTGAGTGTTTCCGTGGAGATGTGACCCACCCAACTGTGAGTGACACCTTTGATTAGGGTGCGACCTGTTGATGAATGTTTGCATGGAAGTGTGGCCCTGCCCATTAAGGATGGGTCTTGATTAGTTCACTGGAGTCCTATAAAAAGAGCTCACAAACAGAGGGACCTCAGAGCAGCTGAGTGACATTTTGGAGAGAAGCTGCAGATGAGACAAACATTTTGAAGATGGCCGTTGAAGCTGACCCAGACATTTTGGAGAATGCTATTTTGAAACGCAACCTGGGAGCAAGCAGACGCCATCCCCATGTACCTTCGCAGCTAAAAGGTTTTCCGGACACCACTGGCCATCCTCCAGTGAAGGTACCCGATTGTTAATTCCTTACCTTGGACACTTTATGGCCTTAAGACTGTAACTGTGTGACCAAATAAACCCCCTTTATAAAAGCCAATCCATTTCTGGTGTTTTACAAAACAGCAGCATTAGCAAACTGGAACAGCAGGACTGGAGTTTGATTATGATTAAAATGCACCTTTTGATTTTGACTTAGTCAATAGAGAACCATGGCCTACAATAGACAAGGAAACCCCAAGAGCCAGAAGCTGAAAGAGTCCTGCCCAGCCCTCTCCATGAGCACCTCCTGACCCTTATACAGTCCTCCAGCGCCTGAGGCAGAGATCCCCCTGCCCCCTGGGATAGGTACAGCAAACTGCTGCGGTTTCAGCCCATTATGCTCTTGCATCACACCTTTCTCATCTCTTACTCCGATTCCACTAGCTCTAGCAAAGGAGCTTCTGTTTAAAATTTAGCTTCCAACATCAGAGTTGATATGATAGTTGCAGTTCTTACTATAAATTAATAAATAAGTTTTCTGGGTGAGACACCTGTCTCTAAGAGAGTGCTTAATATGTTTCTCCTGAAGTGTCCCACCAAATCAAGTTTCTGTGACTAAAAGCAGAGACTCTGACCCAGCCTTGGCAGTCAGCCCAACTCTACCCCTGGGTCTGCTTTACCTCCTTTTGTACCCTCTCTCAAACGACAATATGTATGACTACCTCCTCAACTTCTGTACCTGCTTGTCTATGGCTCAATAATACTCATATATTGCCTTATTGTTACTTCCTTTTTGAAGCATTCATCTTGACTCTTCCTTTAAATCAGTGCTCTTCAAACATTTTGGCTAGCAGGCACCATGATATAATTTTTTTAAAACTATGTACTGCCTCACATTTTTAATTTGACATCTAAAAAATTTTTTATTGTGTTTAAATCATTGCAAAGAATATAATTTCTGATGCATTAGAAATATTGATATTTAGAAATAAATGTCACTCTTTTAAATGCATCTGATGGAGTTAAAGACCATAGCAGTTTGATAGCCACCACCATGTATTTTTAGAATCCTTAAAATAGCTGTTCAGTAACAGCTGGAAATTTTACATCCTTTTTGTCCTTTAACTCATATTTTCTTTCCATGTCACCCAGAAAACTTTATTGTAATGTAATACATTTTTATGCCTTAGAAGTTTTTATCATTCCTTGGAACAAATATGCAGATACATACATATATAATTTGAAATAAAATTTTATGTCTATTTCCTGTGACCTAACGCCTTAAATATTTAAAATATCTTCTAGTTTGAGTTATTTTCACCAGTGAATAATCCAAATACTGTAAGTACATTAAACATTTTATGGATAATGATTAAACATAAAAAGTAAATTTGATTGGAAATGCATATCAATGAAATGAATGAAGTTCCTTTTGTAAAAATTAGTTTATGCATTTGTGGCTGAATAAAGGTATTACTATTGCTAGAATGAGACAGTGCTTAGCATCAATACTGTTTCTGTTTTTCCATGTTGCAGCTATAGGCTCCAAGAAACCATGTTCACTTAAAAAAATTAGATGTGAATGGAAGGAATTTCTTATAGCAACATCACTACATTTTCTGCACTCCTCCAAGTTATATGCCAGAAATCACATAAAAATTATTTTGAGTGATCTATCAGCTCATTTCATTCCTTCTGCCTTCATCTTTGTTGAAAGCAAAGAATTGGAAATCACCAGACTTACAAAAGGATTTGTTATCCAGTCTTTTTAATCTTTAGCTGTTTCAGTACTTTTGGCAGTGTTTTGAACTGTTTACACCCAAGACCTTGCACCAGATTTAGATTCAGGTGGGGAGAGAATGTGCCTTTCTTCCATAAAGAGAATGAAAGGTTAGTGTGAAAGGGAATTTGGGGAAGGAGGACCAGCCTGACAACAGACTCATTCCCAGGCAGACATTTTTTTAAAAAATTCAGTTTTATTGAGATATATTCACATACCATACAATCATCCATGGTCTACAGCCAACTGTTTACAGTACCATCACATAGTCATGCATTCATCACTCCAATCCATCTTTGAACATTTTCCTTACACCAGAAAGAATAAAAATAGGAATAAAAAATAAAAGTAAAAAAGAACACCCAAATCACCCCTCCCCCAATCCCACCCTATTTTTTCATTTAGTTTCTGTCCCCATTTTTCTACTCATCCATCCATACACTGGATAAAGGGAGTGTGATCCATAAGGTTTTCACAATCACACTGTCACCCCATTTAAGCTACATAGTTATACAATCTGAGCTGCAGTTTGATAGTTTCAGGTATTTACTTCTAGCTATTCCAATACACTAAAACCTAAAAAGGGATATTTATGTAGTGCATAAGAATGTCCACCAGAGTGACCTCTCAACTCCATTTGAAGTCTCTCAGCCACCAAAACTTCACTTGGTTTCATTTCCCTTCCCCCTTTTGGTCAAGAAGATGATCTCAATCCCACGATGCCAGTTCCAGGCTCATCCCAGGGAGTCATATCCTGCGTTGCCCAGGCAGACTTTTAGGAGAGTACATATGAATGTTGAGAGTCTGGAAACTAATTTTCCTTAAGTTATCCATGCCACTGCATCTTTTCAAATGTTTTTTATCCACTTGTCTGTGAGCTCAGGAGTCCATGTACCCCAGTGTGAAGAACTCTGTTTTTAGACTGCATGTTTTTTCGAGGACAGAAATTTGCTTTTCACCACCATAAAATCTACCATTTCTGGTTGATAAGTTTATTTGCTTATTTGCTTAACACGATCATTTTCAGGTTGCCAAATGGGCTAAAATCACCAGTCCATCCCTCAGTGAAACAGTTGTGAGGATTTGGCAGTGGAAGTTAACTGTGCTCACTCTAGAGTTCCTTAGCTATTTTGACCTAGGGATCCTGGTTTAAAAAGCTTACTGACTTTCATTTTTTTTCTTTTTTCTTTTCTTTTCTTTCTTTTTACCTTTTGGGTTAATTTCTCCTCATTTCTATCTGTGTTTTCTTCAGTCTAAATGAGTTGGACATATTTGTAGACAATTATTACTGGCTAGTGAGACACTGAGTAGCTTTCAGGTATAGAGGCTGTTTTCTACGCATTTAACCAACGAAATTATTCCACATAAACTTGAGAGAACATCTGCTTGATCCCTGTAGTGGATGTCTGTTGTTTTTGCCTACTCACACGTCATTCCATTTTTATTAACAACACATCATGTTCTGGGGAGCCACCCTCACCAGTCCTCAGCCATTTTGTTTGGTGGGGCCGGACCCCCTCATTCCCCTGCTTTCTGGCTCTAGGGTGGGCACGAGACCCAGGCCAAGGCTCTCAGTTCCAGGACTTTGAGCAGAGCTGATAGTATTCTGGCAGGAGGGTGCAGGTCTGGAGCTGCCAGGGGCCACCAAGGTGAGGGAGGGGACTTTCCAAAGGGAGATGCCACCCAGAGGAAAGTAGAGAGGCAGGCGTGGAGTTGGAGAAAGCCCCAGTTCTGATGATATGATATGAATCCCCTGGTCCCAGTCATCCCCATCCAACCCCTGGACTCTAGTTATGTGAGCCAGTGCTTTCCCTCTTTTGCTTCAGCCCTCTTGAGTTTAGTTTTCTTGCCCCACAAATCAAAGTGCCCCGACTAATAGGGTGGGTCATCTTTAATAAGATTCTTTCTCCTCTCCAACCTCAATGATAAAAGTATGAATTACTTTGTAAACATAGATTATTGTATGACATATCAGTGTTTTCAAATGCAGGAGGAAAGCATTTATTACATTTTAAAATAGAAGACTGTGTGACACAAATACCTGTGGGAGATTGCACGCTAAAACTTGAGGCATTCATTGGGCCTCTCTTGTTATTGCAAACCGCATTTGGGAGATCCATTTATCAGATATATTGTTCATTCTATCTGTTGTTACAAAATCAATACTGAAATAAAATGGAGGTAAAATAACTCTTTGTATTTAGAGAGGTTTTCTTTTTTCTTTTCTTTTTTTAGTATTATCAATGTGTCACCATAGAAAAGGAAGATAACATTTTGCAAGAGCTTTTCAGACTTCATTTTGTCTTTGATACCTCTGGCAATCTCTGAAGTTTAGAAATTAGTTGATGTTAATAAAATTACTTCCGTACAATGTTCATCTATTTAAAGTATTTATTTGGAGTGACTGGGCCAGGGGTGAGTCTGATAATAGCTTGTGCCTTTTATCATACTCTGGTACTTTAACTTCTGTGGAATGGTATGTTAAATAGCACAATGCCCAACTTATTGCCTAGTACATAACAGGCACTGAAAAATATTTGTTGAATGAAGGTTGCCACCAAGGACCTCAGGACTAAAAATCAAAGACTCTCAACCACAGCCTGGTGAATGGGCCATACCATGATTGCTTGCCACACAGAAATTGGGCTTGCGTATGCCTATGACATCCATTCATTTTTCACGTGCAATTACTTTCTGGTTTGTTTTTGTTTTTGTTTTTAAACCCTGAAAAATGGAAGTCAATGTGTTTGTTTTCTGATGGCTCTAATCTAACAGGATCTTTACTATTCTAATATATTTAATTTTAAGTGTTGGTTTTCTTTATGGTAAACTCAAGCCAACCTTTGGTGGTTTACATTTCAGGTTAAATGACTCAGTGCAGTATAGTCTCAAAGGATAAGGAATGGAACTATTTCTTTCTTTACAGTTTTACAGAATTCACCAGTAGGCTTGAAGTTTTCAATTTCTTTAATGTTTATATGCTATTCAAGTTTTCTCTTTCTTCTTGAGTCAGTTTTGGTAATTTTTGTTGGTCAAGGAAGTTGTTCATTTCACTCAGGTTGTTAAGTTAATTAGTGCAAAGTTGGTAATAATATTCATTTATAATCTGATACTGGCAATTTGTAAATTCCCTCTTTTTATTTTTCCTTGATCAGTTTAGCTAGAGGTTTGTCAGTTTTATTGATTTATTTCAAAGAAACAGCATTCATTGATTTTCTTTGTTGATTTTTCAATTTCTAGTTCATTGATTTCTGCTCTTTATGATTTCCTTTCTTCTACTTACTTTGGGTTTAATTTGCTCTTCTTATTTTAGTTTGTTAAGGTAGATGCTTAGATTATTGGTTTGAGTCCTTTTCTCTTTTTAAATATAAGTATTTTATGCTATAAATATTCATCTAAACACTTAACTGCATCCCACAAATTTTGGTATTTTGTATTTTCATTTAAATTCCATTCAAACTATTATCTAATTTTTCTTGAAATTTCCCCTTTGACCCATGGGTTAATTATAACTGTGTTTAATTTCCAAATATTTGGAAACTTTCTGGATACTATTCTGTTATTGATTTTTTTTCCACGTTGATGTTTTTTTATTAGAACACCTGTGGGTGGAAGTCAACATTGTGCAACATAGAAATACAAAATCAAAGACTGACTTGTAAGAAACCAGAATTTAAATGAAGAAATAAGTGTTGTCCCTTCAAAATAATTGCTTTGAAAGGCATTACACTCATGCAGTGTTGCTGATGCTCTAAGAATTTTTATTAACACTTCTCTGAAAATTGATTCTCAACCCTGTGTGGCACATTATTTTTAATACCCTAAATGAAAGAGAATCATTATTCTTGAAGGGTGGATTTAACTTTGGAATCATTGACAGTTTGGAGGTAAGTAAAGCATGTGGAGTGATGGGAGGAGTCCAGTACTGGGAATGGGCTAACTTGAGTTAGAGTCTCAGCACCACCATCAACTAGTAGTGAGGCCATGGGCAAATCATGCAATTAATCCTAGCCCTATCTGTAAAAACTAGGAAGCAGAATCATTCATTCCATAGGCTTATTAAGTGTTCATTATGGAGGGGGATGAATAATAGGAGTTGAGGGATGAGGTAATTGTCCTGTTCTTTATTTGTTTGTTTATACCATTTTAAGTGGACAATTCTTTGGCATTAAGTAAATTGACAATACTATATAACTTTCACCACTGTCTATTTCCAGACTGTTTTCATCATCTCAAACAGAAACTCAAACTCATTTAATTATAGCTCCCCATTCCACCCTTCCCCAACTCCGGGTAAACACTCTTCTGCATTCTGTCTGTATGCATTTGCTTATTTTACATATTTAAGAGAAATTATACGCTATTTTTCCTTTTGTGTCTGGCTTATTTCATTTAACATGTGGTCTTCAAGGTTCATCCATGTTGTAGCATGTACCACCACTTCATTTCTTTTTAAGGTTGAATAATATTTCATTGTATGGATGTACCACATTTTGTTATCCATTCATCTGTTGATGGACAACCTGGTGGCTTTCACCTTTTCCTTTTTGTGAATAATGCTGTGACTAACATTGGTGTACAAATATCTGTCTGAGACCCTGTTCTTTGGGCTATATTCCTAGAGAGGAATTGCTGGGTAATATGATAATTCTATGTTAAACTTTCTGAGAAACCAACAAACTTTTCCACAGAGGCTGCACCATTTTACATTCCCACCAACAATGTATGAGGGTTCTTGTTTATCCACATCCTTGCCAACATTTATTTTCCATTTTTTAAATAATAGCCATCCTAATGTGTATGAAGTGATATCATATTGTAGTTCTAATTTGCATTTGCTAGTGATGTTGAGCATCTTTTCATAAACTTATTGGCCATTTGAATATCTTCTTTGAAGAAATATCTATCCAAATCCTTAGGTCATTTTTTAATTGGGTTGTTTGTCTTTTTGTTGTTGAGTTGTAGGTGTTATTCATATATTCTGAATATTCAAGTCCTTTTTTACTTATTGATCTTCTGTTTATTTGTTCTACCAGTTATTGAAAGTGTTGTATTGCAGTCTCCAATTATTTTTGTAGAACTATTTCTCCCTGCAATTCTGTCAATTTTTGCTTCATATATTTTGAGGGCCATATGCTGTGAAGTGCATATATGTTTATAACTATTATTGTCATCTTGCTGGATTGAAACTTTTATCAGTATATAATATCCTTCTTTCTCTCTAGTGATCTTTTTTGACCTAAAGTCTATTTTGTCTGACAATAATACAGCCACTCCAGATATCTTTTGATTACTGTTTGCATGGTATATCTTTTTTCACCCTTTTACTTTCAACCTCTTTTTGTTTTTGTAGCTTAAGTAAGTCTCTTGTGACAGTATATAGATGGATCATGCTTTTTCATCCAATTTGCCAGTCTCTGCCTTGTAATAGGGAAATTTAATCCATTGACATTTCGGATAATAACTGAGAAAGAAGTTGTTTTCTGTATGTAGTGTATGTTTTTGGTTCTTCAATTATCCCATTACTGTTTTTTTTTTTTGTTTTTTTTTTTTGTAGTGTACCATTTTGAGTCCCTTCTTCTTTCCCTTTCTCTGTAGTTTTTAGTTATTTTCTTGGTGGTTACCTTTGTAATTGCCATTAATATCTTAAACTAATAACAATCTAGTGTGACTAGTACAAACCTAGTTTCAGTAGTATACAAACTCTATTCCTATGTATCTCTGTCCTTCCCCTTTTATATTGCTATTGTCTCATCTTTTTACATTATATGCCCATTAACATAGATTTTAAATATTTTTTATCCATTTTCTGTTAAGTCACATGGTGGGGAGGGGGAGCAGTTCCAAACCAAAAGTACAATAATACATGGTTTTGTATTTACCTATGTAGTTACTTTACCAGTGGTCTTTGTTTCTTCTTATGGCTTTGAGTCACTGTTTAGTGTCTTTGTTTCAGACTGAAGGACTCTCTTTTGTGTTTCTTCTTGGGCAGGTCTTCTGGTAATGAACTGTTCTGGTTTGCTAATGCTGCTGTTATGCAAAATAGGAGAAATGGTATTCCTACCTTTTGAAGTGTTTATCAAAAACGGATACTGAATTTTGTTGAATGCTTTTTCAGCATCTATTAGGATGATTATTTGATTTTTCCATTTTGATTTGTTAATGTGTTATATTACAATTGAGATGATCATGTGGATTTTTTCCTTTGTTCTGTTAATGTGGTGATTACATTAAGTGATTTTCTTATGTTGGACCATCCTTGCATGCCTGGGATGAGCCCCACTTGGTCATTGTGTATGGTTTTCTTAAATGTGTCTTTGGATTTGATTTGCAAGTATTTTTTTGAGAATTTTTACATCTATATTCATTAGGGAGATTGGCCTGTAATTTTCCTTTCTTGTAGCATCTTTATCTGGTTTTGGTGTTAGAGTGGTATTGGCTTCATAAGATGAATTAGGTAGTGTTCCATTTCCTTCAATTTTTTGAAAGAATTTAAGCAGGATTGATGTCAATTCTTTTTGGAAAGTTTGGTAGAATTTGCCTGTGAAGCCATCTGGCCTTGGACTTTTATTTATAGGAAGCTTTTGGATGACTGATTGGATCTCTTTGCTTGTGATTGGTTTGTTGAGGTCTTCTATTTCTTCTCTGGTCAGTCTAGGTTATTCATGTGTTTCCAGGAAATTATCCATTTCCTCTAAATTATCTAGTTTGTTGGCGTACAGTTGTTCATAGTATCTTCTTATGATTTTTAAAATTTCTTCAGGATCCTCAGTAATGTCCCCCCTCTCATATATTATTTTGTTTATTTGGGTCTTCTTTTTTACTTTGTCAGTCTAGCTAAGGGTTTTTCAATCTTGTTGATGTTCTCAAAGAACCAACTTTTGGTTTTATGTATTCCCTTTGTTGTTTTTTTTGTTCTCCGTATCATTTATTTCTGCTTTAATCCTTTTATTTCTTTTCTTCTATTTGCTTTAGGTTTAGTTTTCTGATCATTTTCTAGCTTCTTCAGTAGTTCCATTAGTTCTTTGATTTTAGCTCTTTATTCCTTTTTAATGTATATATTTACAGCTATGAATTTCCCTCTCAGTACCACTTTTGCTGCATCCCATAAGTTTTGATATGTTGTGTTCTCTTTTTCATTTGTCTCTGGATAGTTAACACTTTCTCTTGCAATTCTTCTTTGACCCACTGATTGTTTAGGAGTATATGGTTTAACCTCCAGATATTTGTCAATGTTCTGTATCTTTGATGGTTATTGACTTCTAGTTGCACTCCATTGTAGTCAGACAATGTACTTTGAATAATTTCAATCTTTTTAAATATATTGAGGCTTGTTTTATGCCCCAGCATATGATCTATCCTGGAGAAAGTTCCATGAGCACTAGAGAAGAATGTATATCCTGGTAAATTGGGATGTAATGCTCTATATATGTCTGTTAAGTCTAATTCATTTATCACATTATTTAGGTTCTCAGTTTCCCTATTGGTCCTCTGTCAGGTTGATCTATCAATAGGAGAGAGTGATGTATTGAAGTCTCCTACAATTATTGTGGAAACATCTATTGCTTCTTACATTTTGCCTAAGTTTGTCTCATGTACTTTGGAGCACCTTGATTGGGTGCATAAACATTTATGATTGTTATTTATTCGTGGTGAATTGTCCCTTTTATTAGTATATATTGTCCCTTTTATTAGTATATATTAGTATATATTGTCCTTCTTTGTCTCTTGCATTTAAAGTCTATTTTATCTGAAACTAGTATTGCTACCCCTGCTTTCTTTTGGCTGTAGCTTGCATGGAATATTTTTTCACTTTCAATTTCTTTGTCACTGGGTCTAAGATGAGTCTCTTGTAAGCAACATATTGATGGTTAATATTTTTTAATCCATTCTGCCAATCTATATTGTTTAATTGGGGAGTTTAATCCATTCATATTCAATGTTATTACTATGAAGGCAGTTCTTGAATCAGCCATCTTATCTTTTGGTGTTTATTTGTCAGATGTATTTTTTCTCCTTTATTTATTTACTTTAAGGTACCCTTACTAAGGCTCTTCAGCTCTGTGCCCTTCTCCAGAACTGTCTCTCCTTTCTTTTTCTCTGCCGATGGAGCTCCCTTTAATATTTCTTGTAGGGCAGGCCTCTTGTTAACAAATTCTCTCAGCATTTGTTTGTGAAAATTTTAAGCTGTCCCTCAATTTTGAAGGAGAGCTTTGCTGGATAAAGAATTCTTGGTTGGCAATTTTTCTCTTTCAGAATTTGAAATGTGTCATACCATTGCCTTCTTGCCTCCATGTGCCCACTGAGTAGTCAGTACTTAGTCTTATGTTGTTTCCCTTGTATATGGTGAATCACTTCCCTCTAGCTGCTTTCAGATCTTTCTCCTTCTCATCAGCATTTGATAATCTGATCAGAATATGTCTCGGAGTGGGTTTATTTGGATTTATTCTATTTGGAGCTCATTGCGCATCTTTAGTTTGCATATTTACGTCATTTAGAAGGCTTGAGATGTTTTCCCCTACAATGTCTTTGAATACTCTTCCTAGCCCTTTAACCTCTTCCTCTTCTGGAACACCAGTGATTCTTGTATTTGTGTGCTTCATGTTGTCCATCATTTCCCTGAGATCCTTTTCAGATTTTTCAGTTTTTTTCACTATTCATCCTTTTGTGCTTTCACTTCCATAACTCTATCCTTGAGTTTACTAATTCATTCATCTACCTCTTCCAATCTGGTATTATTCGTCTCAAGAATATTTTTAATTTGATCAACAATATCTTTTATTTCCATAAAATCCACTATTTCTTAATTTGCTCTTGCAAATTCTTCTTTATGTTCTTCTAGGGATTTCATCATATCCTTTATATTCTGAGTCATGATATTGATGTTTATGTGTATTTCTTTTTTTTTTTTTTAATTCAGTTTTATTGAAATATATTCACAAACCATACAGTCATCCATGGTATACAATCAACTGTTCACAGTATGATCATATAGTTATGCGTTCATCACCACAATCTATTTCTGAACATTTTCCTTACATCAGAAAGAATCAGAATAAGAATAAAAAATAAAAGTGAAAAGAGAATACCCAAACCATCCCCCCATCCCACCCTATTTGTCATTTAGTTTTTACTCCCATTTTTCTACTGATTTTTTTTCAATTTTTTAACTTTGTTTATCAAAAAATTAAAAACAAACAGGCAAACAACAACCAAAAAAACCCCACAACATTTCAAACAAAGCAATGGATTAAGGAAAACAAATAACCTAAAATAACTACTTTGCTTCCAATATGTTCCTAGCATACCCCATGAAAATTAATAAACCCTGTCCAAACAGAGGAGTAAGAAAAACAAATAATCTAAAATAACTACATTGCTTCCAACATGTTCCTACCATACCCCAAGAAAATTAACAACCCCTAAGAAAACAAAGGAATAAGAGAAAAAAAAAACCTAAAATAACTCTATTGCTTCCAACATGATCTTACCATATCCAAGAAAGTTTACAAACTATAATCATTCCTGAGCATTCCCATAACATTGACATTACCCTCCATAGTTTATCTGTTCTTATTAGATTATCATTCCCCCTCCCCTAATTGGTATCTGTGCCAGTTTGAGTGTATTGTGTCCCCCAAATGCCATTATCTTTGTAGTCTTGTGTGGGGCAGAAGTTTTGGTGTTGGTTAGATTTGCTTGGAGTGTGCCCCACCCAGCTGTGGGAGATAATTTTGATGAGATGTTCCCATGGAGGCGTGGCCCCACCCATTCGGGGTGGGCCTTGATCGGTGGAGCTATATAAATGAGCTGACTCAAAGAGGGAAAACTGAGTGCAGCTGGGAGTGATGTTTTGAAGAGAAGCAAGCTTGCTAGAGAGGAACGTCCTGGGAGAAAGCCGTTTTGAGGCCGGAGCTTTGGAGCAGATGCCAGCTGCCTTCATAGCTAACAGAGGTTTTCCGGAGGCCATTGGCCATCCTCCGGTGAGGGTACACGATTGCTGATGTGTTGCCTTGGACGCTTTGTGGCCTTAAGACTGTAACTGTGTAGCGAAATAAATCCCCGTTTTATAAAAGCCAATCCATCTCTGGTGTTTTGCATTCTCCAGCATTAGCAAACTAAGACAGTATCTCTAGGTCCCCTACATTCTACAGTATAAAACATTGTACATTTTTCACAGAATTCACATTAGTGGTAACATACAATATCTCTCTTTTTGTGCCTGGCTTATTTTGCTCAGCATTATGTCTTTTTTTTTTTTTTTTTTAATCTTCATTTTATTGAGATATATTCACATACCACGCAGTCATACAAAACAAATCGTACTTTCGATTGTTCACAGTACCATTACATAGTTGTACATTCATCACCCAAATCAATCCCTGACACCTTCATTAGCACACACACAAGAATAACAAGAATAATAATTAGAGTGAAAAAGAGCAATTGAAGTAAAAAAGAACACTGGGTACCTTTGTCTGTTTGTTTCCTTCCCCTATTTTTCTACTCATCCATCCATAAACTAGACAAAGTGGAGTGTGGTCCTTATGGCTTTCCCAATCCCATTGTCACCCCTCATAAGCTACATTTTTATACAACTGTCTTTGAGATTCATGGGTTCTGGGTTGTAGTTTGATAGTTTCAGGTATCCACCACCAGCTACCCCAATTCTTTAGAACCTAAAAAGGGTTGTCTAAAGTGTGCGTAAGAGTGCCCACCAGAGTGACCTCTCGGCTCCTTTTGGATTCTCTCTGCCACTGAAGCTTATTTCATTTCCTTTCACATCCCCCTTTTGGTCAAGAAGATGTTCTCCGTCCCACGATGCCGGGTCTACATTCCTCCCCGGGAGTCATATTCCACGTTGCCAGGGAGATTCACTCCCCTGGGTGTCTGATCCCACGTAGGGGGGAGGGCAGTGATTTCACCTTTCAAGTTGGCTTAGCTAGAGAGACAGGGCCACATCTGAGCAACAAAGAGGCATTCGGGAGGAGGCTCTTAGGCACAACCATAGGGAGGCCTAGACTCTCCTTTGCAGCAACCGTCTTCCCAAGGGTAAAACCTGTGGTAGAGGGCTCAACCCATCAAACCACCAGTCCCCTATGTCTGTGGTCATGTTAGCAACCATGGAGGTGGGGTAGGCGAATACCCCTGCATTCTCCACAGGCTCCTCAAGGGAGCACTACATCTTTTTTTTTTTCCTTGTTTTTCTTTTTTTTTTTTTTTTTTTAACTTTCCCTTCTTTTTTAAATCAACTGTATGAAAAAAAAGTTAAAAAGAAAACAAACATACAATAAAAGAACATTTCAAAGAGACCATAACAAGGGAGTAAGAAAAAGACAACTAACCTAAGATAACTGCTTAACTTCCAACATGTTCCTACTTTACCCCAAGAAAGTTACCTAATAGAGCAACATTTCTGTGAACTTGCTCCTACTATATCCATCAGAAATTAACAGACCATAGTCATTCCTGGGCATCCCCAGAACGTTAAATAGCTTATCTGTTCTTCTTGGATCATTGTTCCCCCTTCCTTAATTGCTCTCTATTGCTAGTTCCCCTACATTCTACATTATAAACCATTTGTTTTACATTTTTCAAAGTTCACATTAGTGGTAGCATATAATATTTCTCTTTTTGTGCCTGGCTTATTTCGCTCAGCATTATGTCTTCAAGTTTCATCCATGTTGTCATATGTTTCACGAGATCGTTCCTTCTTACTGCCGTGTAGTATTCCATCGTGTGTATATACCACATTTTATTTATCCACTCATCTGTTGAAGGACATTTGGGTTGTTTCCATCTCTTGGCAATTGTGAATAATGCTGCTATGAACATTGGCGTGCAGATATCTGTTCGTGTCACTGCTTTCCGACCTTCCGGGTATATACCGAGAAGTGCAATCGCTGGATCGAATGGTAACTCTATATCTAGTTTTCTAAGGAACTGCCAGACTGACTTCCAGAGTGGCTGAACCATTATACAGTCCCACCAACAATGAATAAGAGTTCCAATTTCTCCACATCCCCTCTAGCATTTGTAGTTTCCTGTTTGTTTAATGGCAGCCATTCTAACCGGTGTTAGATGGTATCTCATTGTGGTCTTAATTTGCATCTCTCTAATAGCTAGTGAAGCTGAACATTTTTTCATGTGTTTCTTGGCCATTTGTATTTCCTCTTCAGAGAACTGTCTTTTCATATCTTTTGCCCATTTTATAATTGGGCCGACTGTACTATTGTCACTGAGTTGTAGGATTTCTTTATATATGCAAGATATCAGTCTTTTGTCAGATACATGGTTTCCAAAAATTTTTTCCCATTGAGTTGGCTGCCTCTTTACCTTTTTGAGAAATTCCTTTGAGGTGCAGAAACTTCTAAGCTTGAGGAGTTCCCATTTATCTATTTTCTCTTTTGTTGCTTGTGCTTTGGGTGTAAAGTCTAGGAAGTGGCCGCCTAATACAAGGTCTTGAAGATGTTTTCCTACATTATCTTCTAGGAGTTTTATGGTACTTTCTTTTATATTGAGATCTTTGGTCCATTTTGAGTTAATTTTTGTGTAGGGGGTGAGGTAGGGGTCCTCTTTCATTCTTTTGGATATGGATATCCAACTCTCCCAGCCACATTTGTTGAAAAGACCATTATGACTCAGTTCAGTAACTTTGGGGGCCTTATCAAAGATCAGTCGGCCATAGATCTGAGGGTCTATCTCCGAATTCTCAATTTGATTCCATTGATCTATATGTCTATCTTTGTGCCAGTACCATGCTGTTTTGGCAACTGTGGCTTTATAATAAGCTTCAAAGTCAGGGAGTGTAAGTCCTCCCACTTCGTTTTTCTTTTTTAGAGTGTCTTTAGCAATTCGAGGCACCTTCCCTTTCCAAATAAATTTGATAACTAGCTTTTCCAAGTCTGCAAAGTAGGTTGTTGGAATTTTGATTGGGATTGCATTGAATCTGTAGATGAGTTTGGGTAGAATTGACATCTTAATGACATTTAGCCTTCCTATCCATGAACATGGAATATTTTTCCATCTTTTAAGGTCCCCTTCTATTTCTTTTAGTAGAGTTATGTAGTTTTCTTTGTATAGGTCTTTTACATCTTTGGTTAAGTTGATTCCTAGGTACTTGATTTTTTTAGTTGCTATTGAAAATGGTATCTTTTTCTTGAGTGTCTCTTCAGTTTGTTCATTTCTAGCATATAGAAACATTACTGACTTATGTGCATTAACCTTGTATCCCGCTACTTTGCTAAATTTGTTTATTAGCTCTAGTAGCTGTATCGTCGATTTCTCAGGGTTTTCTAGATATAAGATCATATCATCTGCAAACAATGACAGTTTTACTTCTTCTTTTCCAATTTGGATGCCTTTTATTTCTTTGTCTTGCCGGATTGCCCTGGCTAGCACTTCCAGCACAATGTTGAATAACAGTGGTGATAGCGGGCATCCTTATCTTGTTCCTGATCTTAGAGGGAAGGCTTTCAGTCTCTCACCATTGAGTACTATGCTGGCTGTGGGTTTTTCATATATGCTCTTTATCATGTTGAGGAAGTTTCCTTCAATTCCTACCTTTTGAAGTGTTTTTTATCAAAAAGGGATGTTGGATTTTGTCAAATGCTTTTTCAGCATCTATTGAGATGATCAATTGATTTTTCCCTTTTGACTTGTTAATGTGTTGTAATACATTGATTGATTTTCTTATGTTGAACCATCCTTGCATGCCTGGAATAAACCCCACTTGGTCATGGTGTATGATTTTTTTAATGTGTCTTTGGATTTGATTTGCAAGTATTTTGTTGAGGATTTTTGCATCTATGTTCATTAGGGAGATTGGCCGGTAGTTTTCCTTTTTTGTAACATCTTTGCCTGGTTTTGGTATTAGATTGATGTTAGCTTCATAAAATGAGTTAGGTAGTGTTCCCTTTTCTTCAATGTTTTGAAAGAGTTTGAGTAAGATTGGTGTCAGTTCTTTCTGGAAAGTTTGGTAGAATTCCCCTGTGAAGCCATCTGGCCCTGGGCATTTATTTGTGGGAAGATTTTTGTTGACTGATTGGATCTCTTTGCTTGTGATGGGTTGGTTGAGGTCTTCTATTTCTTCTCTCTTCAGTCTAGGTTGTTCATATGTTTCCAGGAAATTGTCCATTTCCTCTACATTATCCAGTTTGTTGCCATACAGTTGTTCATAGTATTCTCTTATAATTTTTTTAATTTCTTCAGGATCTGCAGTTATGTCACCTTTTTCATTCATTATTTTGTTTATATGGGTCTTCTCTCTTTTTGATTTTGTCAGTCTAGCTAGGGGCTTGTCAATCTTGTTGATCTTCTCAAAGAACCAACTTTTGGTGATATTTATCCTCTCTATTGTTTTTTTGTTCTCTATGTCATTTATTTCTGCTTTAATCCTTGGTATTTGTTTTCTTGTATTTGGTTTAGGATTGGTGTGCTATTCATTTTCTAGCTTCTTCAGTTGATCCATTAGTTCTTTGATTTTGGCTCTTTCTTCCTTTTTAATATATGCGTTTAGTGCTATAAATTTCCCCCTTAGCACTGCTTTTGCTGCATCCCATAGGTTTTGGTATGTTGTGTTCTCATTTTCATTTGTCTCTATATATTTAGCAATTTCTCTTGCTATTTCTTCTTTAACCCACTGATTGTTTAGGAGTGTGTTGTTTAACCTCCAGGTATTTGTGAATTTTCTAAGTCTCTGATGGTTATTGACTTCTAATTGTATTCCATTGTGGTCAGAGAATGTGCTTTGAATAATTTCAATCTTTTTAAATTTATTGAGGCTTGTTTTATGTCCCAGCATATGATCTATTCTGGAGAAAGTTCCGTGAGCACTAGAAAAGTATGTGTATCCTGGTGATTTGGGATGTAATGTCCTGTATATGTCTGTTAAATCTAATTCATTTATCAGATTGTTTAGGTTTTCAGTTTCCTTATTGGTCTTCTGTCTGGTTGATCTATCTATAGGAGAGAGTGATGTGTTGAAGTCTCCCACAATTATTGTGGAAACATCAATTGCTTCCTTTAGTTTTGCCAGTGTTTCTCTCATGTATTTTGTGGCACCTTGGTTGGGTGCATAGACATTTACGATTGTTATTTCTTCTTGCTGAATTGCCCCTTTTATTAGTAAGTAGTGGCCTTCTTTGTCTCTCAAAACATCCCTGCATTTGAAGTCTATTTTATCTGAGATTAATATTGCTACACCTGCTTTCTTTTGGCTGTAGCTTGCATGGAATATTTTTTTCCATCCTTTCACTTTCAGTTTCTTTGTGTCCCTGTGTCTAAGATGAGTCTCTTGTATGCAACATATTGATGGTTCATTTTTTTTGATCCATTCTGCGAATCTATATCTTTTAATTGGGGAGTTTAATCCATTTACATTCAACGTTATAACCGTGAAGGCATTTCTTGAATCAGCCATCTTATCCTTTGGTTTATGTTTGTCATATTTTTCCCCTCTGTCTGTTAATATCCTTTATTGTACCCATACCGAATCTCTTTAGTACTGAACCTTTCTCCAAGTCTCTCTGTCCTTTCTTTGTTTCTCTGTCTGTAGGGCTCCCTTGAGTATCTGCAGTAGGGCAGGTCTCTTGTTAGCAAATTCTCTCAGCATTTGTTTGTCTGTGAAAAATTTAAGCTCTCCCTCAAATTTGAAGGAGAGCTTTGCTGGATAAAGTATTCTTGGCTGGAAATTTTTCTCACTCAGAATTTTAAATATATCGTGCCACTGCCTTCTTGCCTCCATGGTGGCTGCTGAGTAGTCACTACTTAGTCTTATGCTGTTTCCTTTGTATGTGGTGAATTGCTTTTCTCTTGCTGCTTTCAGAACTTGCTCCTTCTCTTCTGTGTTTGATAGTGTGATCAGTATATGTCTCGGAGTGGGTTTATTTGGATTTATTTTATTTGGAGTTTGCTGAGCATTTATGATTTGTGTATTTATGTTGTTTAGAAGATTTGGGAAGTTTTCCCCAACAATTTCTTTGAATACTCTTCCTAGACCTTTACCCTTTTCTTCCCCTTCTGGGACACCAATGAGTCTTATATTTGGACGTTTCATATCATCTATCATATCTCTGAGGTCCATTTCGATTTTTTCAATTTTTTTCCCCATTCTTTCTTTTATGCTTTCATTTTCCATTGTGTCATCTTCGAGGTCACTGATTCGTTGTTCAGCTTCCTCTAGTCTTGTACTATGAGTGTCCAGAATCTTTTTAATTTGGTCAACAGTTTCTTTAATTTCCATAAGATCATCCATTTTTTTATTTAGTCTTGCAATGTCTTCTTTATGCTCTTCTGGGGTCTTCTTGATTTCCTTTATATCCCATACTATGGTCTCATTGTTCATCTTTAGTTCTTTGAGTAGCTGCTCTAGGTGCTGTGTCTCTTCTGGTCTTTTGATTTGGGTGCTTGGGCTTGGGTTATCCATATCGTCTGGTTTTTTCATATGCTTTATAATTTTCTGTTGTTTTTGGCCTCGTGGCATTTGCTGAACTTGATAGGGTTCTTTTTGGATTTGTAGACCAATTGAAGTCCTTATCTCTCATTTATCAGATCTACAGCTTTGTGGAGTACACTTTCTCTAACTAACCAGCAGGTGGCGTCCACGAGCCACCTGTTCTCCACAAGCCAGTTCTCCCCTGCTTAGCCTTTTTGGTGAGTGGGGGAGTGAGTCTTGTGGGATCCAACTGGTGTACCAAGCTTGCATGTGTAGTTGGTGTTGCCTGCCCTGTATATGGGGCGTGTTTCTGGGCAGTCAGGGAGGGGGGGGTGGCTCTAACAATCAAATCTCCCTGGTGATCCTAGAGTTTTAAAGCTGCTGCAATAGTCTAATCCTTCAGTTCAGTCCTGCCACAGTTTGTCTCTACCGCTGACCCACAAGTCCTTGGTATTGGCGTGTGGCTCCTGAGACTTGCAAGTGGGCCCCTCTTCCAGGCCGTGCACCCCGGGTCCTCTGTTGAGGGATGACTGTGCTATGTCACAGGTGAGTGCCGTCCCCCCAGGGCAGTTCTGGACTGCTGGGCTGTGTAGGGAGGCTCCCAGTCTGCTGAAATGATGGCTGAATGGGGCTTTGTTAATTCACACTGCTCTAACTTCCCAACTCTGGGACAATCAGCTGAAGTTACAGGGAAGGCTAATGTCCACGCCCAGTTTTGTGGTGTGTGCCTGTTATTTGAAGCACTTCCGTCACACTGGGTTGTCTGGGGCAGTTCTGGGCTATGGGGCTGGCGATGGGCAGGAGTGTTTCCTGTCCACCAGGATGATGGCTGTGAGCGGACACCCCCCTTTTCTTGGGAAGTTGTGGTGTTTAGTGAATTTTCTCAGCCACTGGATTATTGCGTTTTGTCTCAGAGCTCTCCTAGTTCTGCTCTTGACTTGACCTGCCCAAATAGTAAGTCTTTGAAGCTTTCTGTATTGGGAGATTTCGCTGATCTCAGCAGTTCCACGTTTTCATGAGTGTTGTATTAAGTATGCCCAAAGTCAGGTTGCTCTGTGGTGTCCAGTCCACGCAGTTCCTGGCTTTCTACCTACTTTCCTGGAGGAGTAACTAAAACATACCTATTTCTTTGATTAATTGCTTAAGTATGTGTCTCCTCTGGCTTTTTAATTTGGACGTTTGGGTTATCCATATCTTCTGGTTTCTTCATATGCTTTATAATTTTCTGTTGTTTTTGGCCTCTTGGCATTTGCTTATCTTGATAGGGTTCTTTTAGCATATGCAGGATTATTTGAACATTTATCCATAATTTTTTGGTGTAACTTTTTTATCATATTTTTTATTGTAGAATATAACATGTATACATAGAAATGATAACTTTCCAAGTGCAATTTAACAAGTAGTTAGCAAATTTCAAAAAATAATGTAGGTTACAGTTCCATAGTTTCAGTTATTTCCTTAATATGAAATATAACTTATATACAAAAAGGTAATATCTTTCAAAGTATGATTTAACAACTAGATACATAGGAAATTTCCAAAGTTGTTATGAGTTGTAGTACCATAGTTTGTTATTTCATTGTTGAGAAATATAACATATATAAAAAGGTGGTAACTTTCAAATTACAATTTAACAAGTAGCTGTAGAGAAACTTTCAAAGAATGCTATGTGTTATAGTTCCACCATTTCAGTTTTTTCCTTCTAGCTATTCTAATACTCTAACAAGTAATAAAAAGAAAATTATATAGTTCAGTATTCATAATCTTTTGTTAATTCCATCTTGTCTGTTGCTACCCCTTCCTCTCATTTAATCACTTTCCTGATCTCCAAGGATGTCTAGGCAGTGACCACTTGGACCTGTTCATGTTGAAAATGGGTGTCAACTTTATGAGCAAAGGGGACACATCTAGTTGATGTTCTTGAAGAGGCTGTTGCCTCTGGGTTTGGGGACTTAGCTGGCATAGAAGTTCTCTGAAGGATTTAAGTTTCTGAAGAATAAACTTAGTGAAACTTTCATAGAGTCTCAAATAGGGATCTGGGTTTTCTTTAAGGTGTTTGGGTTGACTTGGGTATATCATATTGTGGTTATTTGGCATATTCAGGTGAAACTTTCATAGGTGTAACCTTCAGGACAGCCTCTTGACTGTATTTGAATTCTCTTAGCCTCTAAAACCTTATTTTGTTGCCTTTCTTTCCCCCTTTTTGGTCAAAAAGGCATTCTTAATCCTTTGATGCCAGGGTCATGCTCATTCTGAGAATCCATGTCCCACATCACCAGGAAAGCTCATTCATCTTGGGGGTCCTGTCCCACATGAGGGGAAGAGTAATGAATTTATCTGCATTTAGACTTTGAGAAAGTCTGCATTTGAGCAACAACAGAGTTTCTCTGGAATTGACTCCTAGGCAAAATTATATGTGGGCTTACCCTCCCCTTTACAACCGTAAGTCTCACCTGAACAAGCCTCAATATTGAGGGCTTGACTTATAAAGTAGGGCATTCCTAAGTTCACATAGCATATGTTATATCCACGACAATCCATCCTTATTCAGAGGACTTACTCAGCTCTTAAATGAAACTTGTGTCCTTGTCCTTCTGCCATACCATGAAGCTTTCCTAAATTCAGCATTTGGGGAAAAGGTGAAAATTTCACATTTGAAAATGGACATTAACCTGAATCTGCATACTCAGTGGAGAAGCTGTTTTCTCCATATTATGCCCCCCTCCCCACTGTGCATTTCTTTTGTTTGAACAGAAATTGAGTAGTACGAAAATCCAAATGTAATTTCTAAATATGTCTGAAACCAAGGGTTGCTTAATGGATCTCTCCAGGTGCATGTCAGTTTAGCATTTCTACTGTACTACTTAGTAATCTGATGAGCAGTCACATTGCTAGTCATGAGGCATTGTTGGAATGGCAGATGTTTCTGATGATACAAGCAGGAGAGGTGAGGATTTCCATGTATCTGCAGCAGCTCTGTGGCTGACTTGAGACCTCTGGGCTGCAGGAGTTGTGGGTGTGGAGAGAGGACCCTGCATGCTGGAGGATGGTACCCCCCCCCCCCCCCCCCAGCATACTGCTTGCTCCTTGGTGTTCCCTCTCTTCATTAAGTAGCTTCAGATCTGTATGTGGTCTCCTAAGTAAACTTTAAAAAAAATTGTGGTTAAAAGGTATATAACATAAAATGTGCTGTTTTAACCAGTTTCGTATGTACAATTCAGTGGCATTAATTACTTTCACAATCTTGTACAGCCATCACCACTATTTCCAAAAGTTTTCATCATTCCAAACAGGAATCTTTGTGCCCATTAAGCAATAACTCCCCATTTCCCCTTTCCCCCAGTCACTGGTAACCCCTAATCTACTTTCTGTCTCTGAATTTGCTTATTCTAGACATTTTGTATAAGTGGAATCATATAATATTTGACTTTTCATGTCTAGGTTCTTTCACTTAGCATAATATTTTCAGAGGTTCATCTGTGTTGTGGCATGCATCAGAATTTCGTTCTTCTTTATGGTTGGGTAATATTCTATGTATTACATATATCTATTAAATGTATTATATGTAATACATTTTGTTTATTTGTTTATCTGTTGATGGAACTTGGGTTGATTTCATCTTTTGCTATTGTGAATAATGGTGCTATCAACATCTATGTACAAGTACCTGAAGAATCTCTGTGTTCATTTCTTTGGGGTATAAATGTAGGAGTGGAATTGCTGGGTCATATGGTAATTCATGTTTAATTTTTTAAGGAACTGCTAAACTGTTTTCCATAGCAGCTGCACTATTTGACGTTCCTATCAGTAGTGTATGATGGTTTCAGTTCCCAATTAGACTTTTGTCCTGGGAAAGGGAACAATTCGACCTGCTACACTGAGTATCCCAATTTGTTTGGCAATACTGTTTTTCTGTGTAAATGAATCAGTTTAAGTTTTTTTACCATGAGTTAAGTTTCTTGACTTTATTCATTCATGGGTGAACTAATACAATTAAATTCCCAAACATAGAAAGCTGACACATGGTCTGGATTCATAGCAAACTCAGTGAGGTATAGATACACTGGGAAATGTTGATTCAGTCTCAGATTCTTCTAATTATCTGATCAAAACTACTTATCCTCCCTAAGAACCAAGCTTTATTTATTTATTCCTTTTTTAGATCACTAGTAAAGAGGGACATGCAGTCATTTGGAGACACCCAGAAACTTCAGCTTCATTTTCTCATTCCTTTGTTTAGCAAATGTTTATTGAGCATATACTTTGTGCCAGGTACTGTGTTACATTGAGAAAGACAGAGAGGAATGTATCAAGGCGTCAGTTATGAGGTGCTGCAGGTGGAGGCGCTTGTGTGAGGTTCTGAGGAGCAAGGAGGAAGGGGGCTGTTCTCCGCAGGAGAAATGGGGAGCTCTCATGGAATATTAGCCAAGGCAAGTGGCCCCTACTTTACAATTCCCATTAAAGAAAACCCTTCAACTGTCTTCTTTCCCATCTTTCCTTGACTCAGTGGAACTTGTGTAGCCTGTTTCTCTACCCAGCATTTAGGATTCACCACTCCTTCTATATTGTAGCGTGTAGGGATTTGGCCTCTCAAACCTAACGGAGCATTAGTTTGCCTTCCGGGGAACATTTGGTGAGGTCTTGAGACATTTTGATTGTCGTGGCTGTGTGTGGGATACTACTGGCATCTAGTAGGTAGAAGCCAAGGATGCTGCTAAACCTCCTTTATACATACACAGGACAGTCCTTTAGGGAGATAGTAGGGTGTGGTGGTGAAGAGCCAGTCTTCTAGGGTTCCAATACTATTTTGCAACTTATAGCCGTGTTACCTCTGACAACAGAATTACACTCTCAGTACCTCAGTCTCCTCATCTGTAAATAGGGATATTAGTGGTGCCTGTATAATTTGGTTATGAGGTTTTCATGAATTAATATGTGATAAAGGCTTAGAACAGTAGTTGTATGAAGTAAGACCTTAACAGTTGATATTATTTTTAGTTTTAAACAGAAACCTTAACTTTTGACTCTAAAGAGCTTGAAAATGTAGTATTTCACTGGTTTGGAGAATCCAGGCCAGTTGAGCCTGCGGCATCGTATCAGTATGCCTTGGCGTTAGAATTGGCCATTGTTTTTGTGTTTCTGTGGTTCCTTTCTGACCATGGGTTTTATTTTTCCAGTTTCCACCTCTTGATTCTAGGGCTCTAGATAATGTTGCTCTTCATCCTTTTTTTCCCCAGGGACCCAAATTTATGCCCTTAATGAGCTTTCCCTAGAGGGCTGAGAATTATATTTATGATTTTCCTTAGCCCTCTCTATTTTGGGAATGGTGAGAAAATGGGAAGCAGGTCAGGGAGACTGTGGCATTACTTCCTGATTGTCACAATTCCCTTCCCTATAAAATTCTGTGAAGGTTTGAGAGGCAGGTGGTGCTGCCTGCTTAGTACTAAACTTTTTCCTCTACGCCCACCAGCGCCACCTCCCAAGTTAGGTGCCTGCTACTTCCAAAATATCCCATAATTGGGTCACAACATTATCTGCCTACTTGGAATGATTTCTAAAAATCAAAGCAAAGACGCAGACTATGCCTGTGGGATTTGAAATGTCTCATCCTACGCTTTAAGGCTCTGCAGAACTGTTCTGAAAAAGAAAAAAAAAAACCAACAAAAATAATCTCAATTAGGTGACAGTCTCTCTGCAACCTAGAACTGCCTCATTTTCATTTGCAAAGGGGCTGAGGCTGTGGTTCTTTCTGACTTCACAGGGAGATGAGCATGTAGACTTGACTCAACAGATCAAATTCACTGTTGAATTTTTATAAACCAATGGGCTTGTAGAAATTTCCATTCAGTGGTTTGAAATGGTATCAGCAGATTAGAAAAAAATTAAGTTGTTCGGTTGTTATATCTTTCTGATTCCTTCCCCACAGACATGGCTGTCTTTCCCCTGAGTTTCAGCAGTGGCCTCTCTGGTCTCCTGCTTGTTCAGCTCCATCCATTCAGCTTGGCTTCCCAAGTGCTGGCTGCTGTTCCAGATGCTGTGTGTGGAAACTGATCAGGGTGGCCACAGCATCTGCCTTAGAGCTTCCAGTTAATAGAAAAAGGCTGACAGTGAAATAACTACTTATGATAAAGCGTGGTGTGCTTCCCAGACTGAGCACTTGCCCTTGGTTGGGTGTGGAGGGCAAGATACAGGCAAGGCTTCCCAGGGGAAGGGATGCTTAATCTCTCCCACGGCACAGTCTGGTGCACTCTGGGCACCTCCTTCTCTGCAGTTTCTTGAGGCACCCTTGAGTTGGCAGCTGGCTTCTCTGTGGCCTCTGTCTGGTGTCTACACTGCATCCAAGATGACCTTCTGAAGTGCAGGTCTGGGCATATCTGTCCCATGCTTTAAAAAGCCTCCAGGAGCTCCTCGCTGCTCTCCAGATGCAGGGCCAGCTCCTTAGCACTGCATTCAGGGCCCTCTGTGATCTGCTGTGCTTGCCTCTTCTGGCTGTCTAGTGATTCTGCATTTCATATTCAGGGCTTTAGCCACACTGTTCCTATAATCTGCCAGGTTTCCTCTGGCCTTTGGGCTTTTATCCAGTTTCCGCTGTGGGCAGCGGTCTCTGCCTCCTGTCTGGTCTTTATCCGCCCGTGTTTTCTTCCTCCTCCTGTAAGTAGCTGAATCATCATCCCCTCCAACGTGCTTCAGTATCTCCTGGGGGCTTGTTAAAGTGCACTGCGCTGGGCCCCAACCCTAGAGTGGGTGGTTCTGTAGGTCTGTGGTGGGACCCATGAAAGTGAGCATTTCTAGCAATTTCCCAGGTGTTGCTGATACTGCTGGACTGGGGACCACACTTGGAAAATGGGCTGGGGTGCATCATCACCCAGATGAGGCTGTTGGTTCTTTTCCTTGCTCCCACCTTAGCCCCTCACCCCCCAATTCCATCTCACCCTCGTCATCACACCCCATTGTTACTGCTTCCTTCTCCCTCCTAGTCCCTAAACCCCTGGAGGCGTGGTACTCTCGTTTCTTCACCTTTGAATCCCCAGAGCTGAAAAATCCTTGGTGCTCAATAAACATTTGTTGATGTATTAATATATGAATGAAGGACAGTTTTAACATTGGAAGCTTTAATAAAATGCCCCAGAATATTTCCAGCATCTTGATTTTTGGAGAGATCACCGCCATTTCGGATGGCATGGGCTTACAGTGTGATGTTAATGATTCAGCACTGAGTTTGATTAACATAAGGAACAATTGATTTTGTGGTGTTGTGTCCAAATTCTAGAAAGGTGTGATGGAAGAGCCCACTTTAAATCCATGTTTGTTTCTGGAGTGACTCAAAAATGTTCATTTTCTTGTGATGATTCAAGTATGACAAGGTCTGTGTGTGAAATAAAATGTATCCAAAGGAAATGCAGATGCTATTTAATCTGCAACCATAGAATGGTCTCTGTTTGAAATAATAAATCATGTTGAACTGAAATTAAATGTATCCAGATAGTTAAGTAATCTTTCTCCAGGCCAGAGAGAAGAATAACCAGGGTGCTTCTTTTACCTTTAAATTCTGTGAATGTTTATTGAGCAACTACTCTGTGCTAGTAGGCCCCAGGAGTATGGCAACCAGTAAAATCGAGCCTCATTTTAAAACATCCATTCAAGGAGCCCTCATGTCCTGTAGTCCCGAAGACTGGAGCACACATTACCTTTTATTGTGCCAACCATGCCCCGACTGTAATGTTACTTTCACGACTTGTAAAGCAGTGCTTCCCAAAGTGTGTTCAGTGAAACCTGAGTTATTGGAAATGCTCTTGGAATAAAGGTTTCTGCCATTATGTAAGTTTTATTTTATTTTTCATTGTGGTAACATATATGTACTGTAAAATTGCCATTTAACTATTTTTTAAGTAAACTGTTTTTAAAGTATATAATTCAGTGATGTTAATTACGTTACAATGTTGTACTGCCATCACCACCAGCCGTTACCAAAATGTTTTCATCACCCAAAACAGAAACTAAGTACCCATCAAGCAATAAGTAATCCTTATTTATGTCCCCTCCCCACAGTGAGTCTTTTTGGAAAGAATATTTGTCTAGGTAGAATAATTACGAGAGTAAAGAGCCTTCGGCTCAGTTGTCGGGGACTCAGGAGACCTTTATCCTATGCTGCTCCTGATGGCCTTTGAAAGTAGACTTTTGCTCCAGAGAAGCTAAGAAAGGAAAAATGCCCCAAGAACAATTAAGAGTGTCTTTTTGAGGAGCTGAAGCCTAGGGAGGAACATCCTGGGAGAAAGCCATTTTGAAAACAGAACTCCAGAGCAGATGCCAGCCATGTGCCTTCCCAGCTAACAGAGGTTTTCCGGACGCCATTGGCCATCTTCCAGTGAAGGTACCCGATTGTTGATGACTTACCTTGGACACTTGATGGCCTTAAGACTGTACCTTTGTAACCAAATAAACCCCCTTTATAAAAGCTGGTCCATTTCTGGCATTTTGCAAAAAGGCAGCATTAGCAAACTGGAACACATGGTTTCCAAATATTTTCTCCCATTGCGTCTGCTGCCTCTTTACAGTTTTGACAAATTCCTTTGAGGTACAGAAGCTTTTGACTTTGAGGAGTTCCCATTTATATTTTTTATTTTGTTGTTTGTGCTTTGGGTATAAGGTCTAAGAAGTGGCCTCTTAATACTAGGCTTTGGAGATGTTTCCCTACATTATATTCTCTGAGATTTATGGTACTGTCTCTTATATTCAAGTCTTTGATCCATTTTGAGTTAATTTTTGAATAGGGTGTGTGGTAGGGGTCCTCCTTCATTCTTTTTGTTATGGCTATCCTGTTCTTCCAGCCCCATTTGTTGAAGAGACAGTTTTGTACCAGTTCAGTGGATTTGGGGGCCTTATCAAAAATCAGTCAACTGTATATCTGGGGGTATATTTCCAAACTCTCAATTCAATTCCATTGATCACTATGTCTATCTTTATGCCAATACCGTGCTATTTTGACCACTTTAACTTTATAGTAGGCTCCAGAGTCAGGAACTGTAAGTCCTCCCACTTTGTTCTTCTTTTTTAGGATGTTCTGGCAATTCAAGGCCCCTTTCCCTTCCAAATAAATTTGATTACTAGCTTTTCCAGGTCTGCAAATAGGTTGTTAGAATTTTGATTGGAATTGCATTGAATCTGTAGATCAGTTTGGGTAGAATTGATGTCTTAGCAATGTTTGGTCTTCCTATCCATGAGCATGGAATATTTTCCCACCTATTTAGGTCCTTTTTAAATTTCTTCTATTAAAATTTTGTAGTTTTCTGTGTAGAGGTCTTTTGTGTCCTTGGTTAAGTTTATTCCCAGGTACTCAATTTTTTAGTTGCTACTGTGAATGGAATTTTTTTTTGATTGCCTCTTATGTTTGGTCATTACTAGTGTATAGGAATATTACTGACTCATGTGCATTAATATAATATCCTGCCACTCTGCTGAATTTGTTTATTAGCTCAAGTAGCTTTGTGATTGAATTCTCAGGATTTTTCAAATATAAGGTCATATCATCTGCAAATAATGACAGTTTTATTTTTTCCTTTCCAATTTGGATGCCTTTAATTTCTTTGTCTTGGTGAATTGCTCTGGATGGAACTTCTAGCACAATGTTGAATAAGAGAGGTGACAGTGGGCATCCTTGTCTCTTTCCCAGTCTTAGGGGAGAAGCTTTCAGCCTCTTACCATTGAGTACTATGCTGGTTGTGGGTTTTTCATACATGCCCTTTATCATATTGAGGAAGGTTCCTTCAATTCCTACTTTTGAACTGTTCTTATCAAAAAGGGATGTTGAATTTTGTCAAATGCTTTTTCAGCATCTCTCAAGATGATCATTTGATTTTTCCCTTTTGATTTGTTAATGTGTTGCATTACATTAATTGATTTTCTTATGTTGAACCATCCTTCATGCCAGAAATGAACCCTACTTAGTCATGGTGTATAATTCTTTTAATGTGTCTTTGTATTTGATTTGCAAGTATTTTGTTTAGAATTTGCATCTATATTCTTTAGGGAGTTTGGCCTATAGTTTTTCTTTTATGTAGTGTCTTCATCTGGTTTTGCTATCAGAGTGATAGTAACTTCATAAATGAGTTAGGTAGTGTTCCTTTTTCTTCAGTTTTTTAAAGGAATTTGAGCATGAATGGTGTCACTTCTTTTTTGGAAAGTTTGGTACAATTTGCCTGTGAAGCCATCTGGCCCTGGGCTTTTATTTGTAGGTAGATTTTGGATGACTGATTGGATCTCTTTGCTTGTGATTGGTTTGTTGAGGTTTTCTGTTTCTTCTTGGGTCAGTGTAGTTTGTTCATGTGTTTCTAGGGAATTGTCCATTTCCTCTAAATTGTCTAGCTTGTTGACATGCAGTTGTTCATAGTATCCTCTTATGATTTTTATTTCTGTAGTAAGTATCCCCTTCTCACTTCTGATTCTGTTTATTTGGATCTTCTCTCTCTTTGATTTTGTCACTCTACCTAAGGGACTGTCAATCTTGTTGACCTTCTCAAAGAACTAACTTTTGGTTTTATTTATTCTATTGTTGTTTTTTGTTTTGTTTTGTTTTTGTTTTTTGTTCTCCAACTCATTTATTTCTGCTTTAATCTTTGTTATTTTTTTTGTGTGTGTACTTGCTTTAGGGTTAGTTTGCTGATCATTCTCCAGCCTCTTCAGTTGTTCAGTTAGGTCTTCAGTTTTAGCTCTTTCTTGCTTTTTGATATATGCATTTAGAGCCTTAAATTTCCCTCACAGCACCACCTTTGGTGCATCCCCCAGGTTTTGATAAGTTACATTCTTGTTTTCATTCATCTTTAGATATTTACCAGTTTCTCTTGCAATTTCTTCTTTGACAAACTTATTGTTTAGGAATGTGTTGTTTAACTTGCATATATTTGTGAAAGATCTGGTTCTTTGGTGGTTATTGATTTCTAGTTGCATTTGCATTGCATTATTGTCAGAGAATGTGCTTTGAATAATTTCAGTCCTTTTAAATTTAAGACTTATTTTGTGCCCCAGAATATGATCTATCCTGGAAAACATTCCATGGGCGCTACAGAAAAATGTACTTTGGGATATAATGGTCTACATGTATCTGGTATATCTAATTCATTTGTCATATTGTTTAGGTTCTCAATTTCCTTACTGGTCCTCTGTCTAGTTGTTCTATCTACAGAAGAGAGTGGTATATTAAATTTTCCTACTATTGTTGACATGTCTATTGCTCTCTTCAGTTTAGCCAATGTTTGTCTCATGTATTTTCGAGCTCCTTGATTGGGTGCATAAACATTTATAATTGTTATTTTTTATTGGTGAATTAGCCCTTTTATTAATAAATAGTGTCCTTTGTCTCTTACAACATCTTTGCATTTGAAGTCTATTTTGTCTAATAGTAGTTTAGCAACCCCAGCTTTCTTTTGATTGCAGTTTGTGTAGAATACTTTTTTCCATCCTTTCACTTTCAGTCTGTTTGTGTCTCTGGGTCTAAAATGAGTCTCTTGTAAACAGCATATTGATGGGTCATATTTTTTAATCCATTCTACCAGTCTGTATCTTTTAATTGGAGAGTTTAATCCATTCACTTTCCAAGTTATTACTGTTAAGGGAGTTCTTAAACCAGCCGTCTTATACTTTGGTTTTTATTTGTTAGATCTATTTTTTTCCCTCTCTTTTTTCCCTTTAAGTTTTTCTTCCTAATAACTCTTCTCCAGATCTCTCTCTCCTTTCTTCATCTCATCTTGTAGAACTCCCTTTAGTATTTCTTGCAGGGCAGGTCTCTTCTCGGCTTTTGTTTATCTATGACAATTTTAAGCTCTCCCTCAATTTTAAAGGAGAGCTTTGCTGGATAAAGAATTCTTGGTTGGCAATTTTTCTCTTTCAGAATTTTAAATGTGTTATACCACTGCCTTCTCACCTCCATGGTGCCCACTGAGTAGTCAGTACTTAGTCATATGTTCTTTGCCTTGTATATGGTGAATTGTTTCTCTCTTGCTGCCTTCAGTAGTTTCTCCTACTTTTCAACATTTGACAATCTGATCAGAATATGTCTCAGAGTGGGTTTATTTGGATTTATTCTATTTGGAGTTCTTTGGGATCTTTAATTTGCATATTTATGTCATTTAGAAGATTTCAGAAGTTTTCCTCAACTACGTCTTGAAACAGTCTTCTTAGTCCTTTAACCTTCTCTTCTCCTTCTGAGACACCAGTGATTCTTATATTTATTCTCTTCATGTCCATCATTTCTCTGAGATCCATTTCAAATTTTTAAATTTTTTTCCCATATGTTTTTTTGTGTGCTCGCATTCATTTACTCTTTCCTCAAGTTCACTTATCCTTTCTCCTGCCACTTCAAATCTGTTATTGTGTGTCTCTAGTATATTTTTCATTTGAGCCACATAGGTCTGCTATTTTTATTTCCATATGGTCTGCTATTTTTTTATTTACTCTTTCAAATTCTTCTTTATGCTCTTGTAGAGTTTTCTTGATTTCCTTTATGTCTTTAGCCATCTTGTTGAAGTTATTTTGGAGACTTGTTTGAACTTCTTATTTAATTGCTCTAAGTTTTGTGTGTCTCATGGCTTTTTCATTTGTTCCTTTGGCTTGTCCATATCTTCAGATCCTTCAAGTGCTTTGTAATTTTTTGTTGACTTTGGAGCATTTGCTTTTGTTGATAGGGTTATTTTAGAAAGTGCAGAATTATTTGAGCATTTATATATATTTTGGTTTGTTGGCATGCAGTTTTCCAATCCTGCCAGCAGGTGGTGCTCTTGAGGCACAGGTTGCTGGAGAGCAGTTTCCCTATCCTACCTGCTGGTGATGCTCTTGTGGTACAGCTTGCTGGAGTGTAGTTTCCCTAACTACCAGTAGGTGGTGCTCTCAAGTAGGTTTTCCCTGAACTTCTGTGTGGTGGACAGAGTTGAAACCAGGTGGGGAACCAGTCAGTGCACTGGGTCTCCATGTGCATTGGGGAATGCCTGTCCTGGGGCTGCGATATGGGCCCTGAGCAGGTATGCAGGGAGTCGGATCAAGGGCACCCCACAGATGGAATGCTGGCTCCGCCTTCTGGTTCTCTGCCTGCCTTGCGACTGTGAGTCTCTGGTGTGGGAGGGGCTCCAGAACTTTCCCTTCCACACTTCTTGCTGTTACACATCCCCCACCCCTTCTGTGGGGAAAGAGCAAACACTGCCCACCAGTTTCCCACACAGGATCTCTCCACTGTCTGACTGTTGAGGATCCCCCCAGCAAACTGTCAGTATAGGTGCACCGGAGTGGAAAACTGCTGCTCACTCCCTTGCCTAGGGGCGGTTTTACTGCTGCCAGTCAGGAGGCAGTCCAATGGGAATATACTCACCACATCCCTCAACCACCATCTCCCTTCCATTTTTGTTGCTGTCCCCTCCATGTACTGTGGAGGACCCTCTATGGCCTGTTGCACCCTGAAACCACAGTCCCTGGTGTCCTCTGGTCCCTTTCTACTTACTTTCATGGAGGAGAAGCCCATTCTGCCTCACCTCCTCTGCCGTCTTCCCAGAATTCCTGAACATTTATCTATAATTTGACAGAGCTACAGGTTGGTGGAGTGCAGTTTCCAACCTATCATCGGATGGCACTCCTGAGCCACCTCTTACCCTCAAGCCAGTTCTCCCCAACTTCATCTGTGTACTGAGTTGGGGTCGAAACCATGTGGATGTAGAATCAGAGCACCAATTTTCTGTGTGCATTGGGTACTGCCAGCCCTGTGGGTGGGGGGCATGCCCTGTGCAGTTTGGCAGGGATTCTGCTCCAGGACACAGTGGTCCCAGCCCTTCCAAGGGCTGTGGGTGTAGTACTCTGGGGCTGCAGAACTGTGTGTTTCATCTTCCAGCTCAGATGCCCCACAATCCCTCTTTGCTGTGTGCCTATGAGTCCCTGGGATTGGGGGAGGGCTCCTGGCACTTCTGTTTGGCACCCCTGACTCTAGGCTATGTGTACCATGGGCTTCCATGGAGGAAGAGTGGATGCCATCACAAGCCTGCCAAATCCTGAATTCCCTCAAGGCAGCTCTCGACCATGGGGCTGTGAAGGGTTGTCTCCTAGCCAGCTGCAAATATGGCTGCATGGGGCATGGAAAGCTACCCCCTTCCATGACTGTCTGCCTGCTCCAATGGCCAGTCCCTGGTATGGGGGCTCTTGGCTGCGGGTCTGTGAAGAGTAATCACCCACACCAAGTACTGAGGAAGGTGCCTGGGGAGTGGAAGGCTAATCCCCTCAATGCCATCAGCTGGCTCCAGCCACCCATTCCCCAGTGGTGTTCTGGGCCGAACCCTCACCTGTCTTAAATGCAGCCTCTTGGTTTCTCCAAGTACACACTCACTATGATTGTAGAAGTCCCTGCCCAGCTGGTGGAACCCTGGAACTGCTGTTTTGGGGCACTTTCTGTAGTTTATCTAGTGTTTTTCATGGAGAAGAATTTTGTTCTCTCTCTCGTAATCCATCATCTTGGATCCCCCTCTCCTTCTTTTTTGAGATAATTTTGCTAGATATAAAATTCTTGGTTTATTTTGTTTTTTTAAGGACTTTCAAAATATCATTTTCTGACCTCCATGGCTTCTGATGAGAAATCTGCTGTTATTCTTTTTTGGGGATCCTTTGTACATAAGAAGTTGCCTCTCTTGCTGCTTTCAAAATCCCCTTTATCTCTGGATTTTGACAATTTTGCTATAATGTGTCTTGGTGCAGATATCTTAGAGTCTGTCCTGCTTGAAGTTTTTGAGCTTTCTGGATGTGTAATCATGTCTTTTATTGAATTTGGGAAGCTTTTAGACATTATTTCTTCAAATACTTTTTCTCTGTTATCCTTTTGGAACTCCAATGATGCATACGCTGGTGTGCTTGATGGTGTCCCACAAGTCTCTCAGGGAGTGTTCAGTTTTCTTCATTACTTTTTCTTTCTGCTCCTCACACTGAATAATGTCATCTTTCTTGTCTTCAAGTTTGCTGATTCTTTCTTCTGCCTGTTTAAATTTGCTGTTGAATCTGTGTAGTGAATTTTTCGTTTCAATTACTATACTTTGAAACTCCAAAATTTGTTTGGTTCTTTTTAATAATTTCTATCTCTTTATTTTGTTCAGTGTTTCCCTAATTTCCTTTGGTTCTTTGTATATGGATTCCTTTAGCTTGTTAAACATTTTTAGGACAAATGATTTAAAGTCTTTGACTAATAGTTCCAATTATGAGCTTCCTCAGGGATGGTTTCTCACCGATTCTTTTCTTTCCATGAATGGGCCATACTTTCCAGTTTCTTTGTGTGTTTTGTAATTTTTTTGTTGAGAACTGGGCATTCTGAGTATTACTTTGTTATTACTCTGGAAATCCAGTTTTCCCACTCCTCTGGGACTGGTAGGGTATTTTTTGTTGTTGGTAGTGCGGGCTGGAGCCATCAATTTGTGACTTTTCCAAACTAATTTTGCCCCCAAATGGTGAATGGAAAGAGACAAGAGAAAAAAAATAGGTATTGCCTGTTTTGACTCCTTTGCTGCTTTTGCCTGGGGGATATTGGAACAATGGCCATGCTCAGTGCTGGGCCCCTGAGATCTGAAGTAGCTGATCAAAGGCCGTGATAAGCAATCAGACCAGACTGTCTGGGATTTTGCGGGATGAGGTCCTTATAGCTCACCCTGGCACTAGCGTGCTGTACCAGGAGCCCAGACTATAGTCGCCACTGCTGCCTGCCTTGTGGTTCAGGTATAGGGGATGGGAGTCACTACACAGAGGATGAAATTCACCAATCTTACCACAACTTACAAGACTCTTCCTCCAGCTCTTCTCTAGATGCTGCACAGTGTTCCACTGGACTCTAGAGTTTCACAATAATTGATGGAGATAGTTTCTGCCAGTTCAGTAGTTGTTTTGGTGGAGGGATTGGTTCCTGATCCCTGCTCCACCGTCTTCCCAAATCCTCTCCGTCTAATTTTGTTCTGTTATGATCAGAGAACAAACTTTGTATGATTTCAGATTTTCCACATGCACTTGAAAAGAATATGCATTCTGCTGTTGTCTCGAGTTCTATAAATGTCAATTCAATCAGGTTGGTTGATAGAGTTATTCAGATCTTCTATGTCCTGGCTGATTTTCTGTTTACTATCCCATTGATTACTGAGAGGGGAGTATTAGTCTCCATGTATAATTTTGAATTTATCTGTTTCTCCTTTTGCTTCTATCAATTTGTCTTGGTAAAAATTTGGGCCTTGATTGTTAGACACATACACATCAAGATTCTCATGTATTCTTGGTGAATGGACCAATTTATCATTATATAATGTCTCTTTATCCTTGGCAGTTTTCCTTGTTCTGAGGTCTACTTTGTTTGATGTTAATATTGCCTATCCAGTTTTCTTTTGATTAGTGTTTTCATGGTATGTCTTTTTCCATGCTTTTGCTTTTAATCTATCTATATCAAACTGCATTTCTTAAAGATATCATATAGTTGGATCTTCTTCCTCTTTTTAAACAGCCAATCTGAGAATCTGTCTTTTAATTAGTGTGTTTAAACCACTTATATTGAATGTACTTTTTAATAGTCGGATTTAAGTCCACAATTTTGTTATTTTTCTGTTTGTCAAATGTTTTTTGTTCTTCTCTTCTCTCTTTCCTGTTTTCTTTTGAACTACTTAAATACTTTATAATATTTCATTTTTGTGTATTGTATTTTTATCTATTTCTCTTTCTCCTTGTCTCTCTGTTTCTTTTCCCTTTTAGTGTTCACTCTGGGGACTATTAAATGTGAGTGATCTGAACACATCAATTAAAAGACAAAGTTTTTTCCTTTCTTCTTTGTGACTTCCCTTGCAAACCTGAGCTGATTAATTTATTTGAGGCACTGGGGTTGAGGCTGATACCTGAGATGACACTAGATTCACATAAAAGCCAGTCACTTTGACAAAGACATTGTGCTTGGCTAACTCCCATCATTTCACTGACTTTTTCCGAGGTCAAATCTAGTATATATAGAAAAAAAGAGGGCCATAGGCTTCTGTCTAGGAGTTTTATCTCGGCCAAAGTAGCAATAGATTTAAGAAAATATAAGGAGTCTTTTTACTGATATCCAGGTCAAGTCCTTTTACTGATATCCAGGTCAAGTCATTGTCAAACTTGAACAGTTATATGGGTTTTCATGGGCTTTAGAGTAGAAGTAAAGAATTTTTGTTAAAATAAAGTCTGAATAAATGAAAATATATAGCATATTTATCAATGGCTTAACTTAATACAGTAAAAATGCCATTTCTCCTCAGATTAAATATATATTAAATATAATACCAATAAAAATTCTAAAGGCTTTTCATTAAAATTTGTTCAAATTTTACATAGAAGGGTTATTATGAAAGAAGAGCTAAGGCAGTCGTAATAAAGCAGCACAAGGAGAGAAACCCACTCTACCAGATATCAACGTATATTACAAAATTACAGAAATTAAAATAGTGCAGTGTTAGCTCAGTGTGCCAGCTTGAATGTATTATGTCCCCCCAAACACCGTTATCTTTGATGTAATCTTGTGTGGGCAGACCTATCAATGTTGATTAGATTGTAATTCTTTTGAGTGTTTCTGTGGAGATGTGCCCCACCCAACTGTGGGTGATGACTCTGATTGGATAATTTCCATGGAGGTGTTGCCCCACCCATTCAGGGTGGCTGTAAATTAAATCACTGGAGCCATATAAATGAGCTGACAAACAGAAGGAACTCAGTGCTGCTGTGAGTGACATTTTGAAGAGGAGCTATAGCCAAGTGGGACACTTTGAAGAAAGCACAGGAGCTGCAAATGAGAGACAGTTTGAAGATGGCCATTGAAAGCAGACTCTTGCTCCAGAGAAGCTGAGAGAGGACAAATATCCCAAGTGCAACTAAGAGTGACATTTTTGAGGAACTGCAGCCTAGAGAGGAACGTCCTGGGAGAAAGCCATTTTGAAACTGGAACTTTGGAGCAGACGCCAGCCTTGTGCCTTCCCAGCTAACAGAGGTTTTCCGGACACTGTTGGCCATCCTCCAGTGAAGGTACCGGATTGCTGATGTGTTACCTTGGACACTTTATGGCCTTAAGACTGTAACTGTGTAACCAAATAAACCCCCTTTTAGAAAAGGCAACCCATCTCTGGTGTTTTGCATTCCAGCAGCATTAGCAAACTAGAACACTCAGTAATAGAAAAATTGATCAATTGAAGGGAATAAAGAGCCTAGAAACAGACCAGTGAGAACCTGATATATGAGAAAGGTGGCATTATAGATATTTAGGAAATGGAAGGATTATTCAATACATTGTATTTACAACGGTTAGCTTTCTATTTGTAAAATTCATACCATCTTAAAAAAACAAACTGAAGACCTAAATGTAAAAACAAAACAAAATAGGACACACAAAACTTGAAACCTATCAATATATAATAGAAGAAAATATCTTGATGGTGTAGGAGTATAAAAGACTTTCTTAATCAGGAATATTTAAGTAGAACACAGGTTACCAGGGGTGGGAGGTGGTGGGGTTGGGGAATTATTGCTTACCAGGTACAGAGCTTCTGGTTTGGGTGATAGAAAAGTTTTGGTAATGATGGTGATGGTAGTACAATATTGTGAATATAATTAATATCCTGAATTGTACACATGAAAGTGGTTAAAATGAGAAATGGTGTTGTATATATGTTACAATAAAATATTTTTTAAAAAAGAATATTTTGTTCCAATCATATTTTATTCATTGGAAAACCATAACACTAATCAAAGCATCTGGGAACTGCTTTGAAAATCATAACGTATGTAAAGTGAAAGAGATCTACCCCTCTTTTCATGTAGTGTTTCTTCTTCTTTTTCTAAGCAAATGTTCTCTAAGAAAATTCAAACATTCCAGGCAATTTTTTAGCCTTTTTTAAATGCAATTTTATTGAGATATATTCACATAACATACAGTCCTCCAAAGTATACAATCAGTTGTTCATAGTATCATCATATAGTTGTGCATTCTTCACTACAATCTTTGAACATTTTCACTACTCCAAAAAATTAAACTAAAGTTAAAATAAAAAAGAACATCCAAAACATTCCATTCCCCTCCTCCCCCATTGTTCATTTACTTATTTACTTTTTTTTAACACTCATTCATTGTTTTTTAACTTTATGAAAAAATTAAAAAACAAACAATAAAAAAACAACATTTCAAACCAAACCAAAACAAAGGAATAAGAAAAAACAACCTAAAATAACTACGTTGCTGCCATGTTCCTACCTACCCCAAGAAAATAAACAACTTTAACCAAACAAAGGACTAAGAAAAACAAATAACCTAAAATAACTACATTGCTGCCAACTTGTTCTTACTATACCCCCCCCAAATTAACAAACCATAGTTGTTCCTGAGCATTCCCATAATGTTAAGTTTACCCTCCTTAACTTATCTGTTCTTATTAGATTATTGTTCCCCCTTCACTATTTGCTGTCTATCGCTAGGTCCCCCACATTCCACAATATAAACCATTTATTTTACATTTTTCACAGAGTTCACATTAGTGGTAACATACACTATCTCTCTTTTGTGACCAGGCACATTTTTAAACCTTTTTCTCACAATAAATAACATGTATATGATATTGTCTCATCTTCTCAAAAGTGACATTTGAGTCAATAATACAAACTTTGACATGATTTAGATGGAACAAAATGTTTTCTTTTTAGTGATAAGTTTCTAGGCAGGGTATGAACCTAGAATCAAAAAGTAAAAACTGGTCCTGCTCCATTTGTCCTGTTTTTGGACTGTATCCTCATTCCTTCACTTCTTTGAAACTTTATTCTAAGACTAATGCCAGTGCATGATCAAAGAAATTATATTGTGATTGTAGCTTTGATGTTTAATATTTGTAGTCTAAATAACAGTGAGAATTATTACTTGCAAAGTCATTGATTTGGAAACTGCTTCCAGGAGAAATCATATCTCATTTGATTAAAATAAAGAAAGAAAATTCATCCTCAAAGAAAACTCATTTGTCTTCTAAGAATAGCATTTCAGAGATTCAAAGAAATTAGAGGTGGAAAAAATCAATTAGAGCTAATCTACTAGCTTGTCAGGAAGTATTGCTTTCTACAGAATATATTCTAGTTCTTTGTCCAGATTAATTTTAAATGTCTGGAGGGATGGAGCATATGTTATATCCCTTTGAAGTCTTTCCTTTTATCTAGTTGACCTTACCAAGAATTTTTTTTTTCTAACATCTAACTTCCATGTTAAGTACTAGTTCTGTACTATTAGTTTTAGTCACACTTCTTTTTCCTATACTAATTCTCTTTTTCTCCCAAATTCAGTTTTTACACCTTCAGATAACTATAAGGAGCTAGCTTTCATTGAACATGATGACAGATGTTTAGTTATTATAATGATCTCTTAAATCAAAGAGGTTTTTAGGTATTTTTGCCATCTTCCTTCCTTCCCCCCTTTTTTTTTTAAATGCAAATCATGTAATGGAGGAAGATTCTTGTCAGGAACAAGTAGGTAAAGGAGACTGTCGGTTTCTTGGTTGAGCTAATTGACTATGGATTCCTTTACAAATTAGCAATTTATTTCTTGTCTGTTTTTGGTTTGAGCAAAGCATTTTTCTCTTGTAAATGATTTCCAGTTATTTTTTTAGCCTCTTCTCCCTTTCAGCATTTTTAATCTCAGATTTCCTCCTTACTATTATCTATGTTTATAAAAATTTTAAGTTGAATATTTTTCCAGGTTGGGTGGTGTTATTTATGTTGTACCCTTTGAACACAGAAGTGATGGTTTCCTTCTATTCACAATCTAAATTCTTGTCCTTAGCTTACCCATGCACATTGGTACTCTAGAGTCAGATTTCTCCTGTCTGTTGATAAGGAAAACAAGGATTCTGGGAGGGTTGAGAGGATATCATATGGGAGAAGGAGATTGCCCTCAGCATAAGAATATAAATTCTTTGGAGCCCAAGCCAGTTCAATAAAATGCCAGTGTCTGCAGTAACAACTCCTGATAACCTGGGGGAAGGGCAAAGACAAAGATTATGATGACTCTTATTGTTGTGTGCGTCCATAAATTCTTGTATAGAGCCCATTCATTATTGCTCAAGAACCACAGCATAAGTTTTTATGAAATTTACTAAATATATTTTGCAATTATGAAAACTTACAGAAAAATTAATTAGCTTTCTCTTCTTACTAGGAGGTTGTCAGGGCTTAAAAAAACAATGTGGTGGCAGACCCCCCAAAAAGGACCATGCACTGTCTTTCACCAAAGTATAACATCTCATTAGGTAAGAGCCTACACTTGGAGCCAGACTGCCTTGTTCAATTTCTGTTTCTGTCCTTTAATAGCTATGTGGCCTTGGGAAAGTAACTTAAGTCTTCCATGCCTCAGTTCCCTCTTCTGTAAAATAGTGATGTATCCTATCTCAGGAAACACTGGAGTTACAAACTGAGAATAAATGAGTTAATGTTTGTAAAGTGTAATGCAAAATATAATGTAAAGTGTAATGTTTGTCAAAGCTGATTTGTCTTTTTGTCTTTCTTTCCTTTCTTCATTCATTATCAAGTGTCATCTAAGTTATAAGGCTGGAAACAAGATCTCACAGTATAGTAGAGAAGAATGATGTAACCATCTAACCATATGGATGCTATGAAAGCATCTGAGGAGCTCTGGAAGCAAGAAGTGAGCAATCGATCCATCTGGTAGATTCGAGGAAGACTTCACAGTTGGCCTATGAAGGCTGAGTATGATTTTGAAAAGTGGACAAGATGATGGAGGTAGGAGTGGGGCAATGTGTAAAGCAGGCAGATATTCCAGCAGAGGAAACAGCATAATCAAAGGCATAAAAGCATGGAAGTACTTAATGTGTTTGCAAAGGTGTGATCAACTATGGTTAAAGCATTGTTGACTGAGGTGTGTGTGAGATGAGTCCTTCTTCCTAGTTTCATTGAATTCCCCACTGTGTAAGTCTAGGTGGGAGGGGGGCTCCACAGTCCAATAAGGAAGCTAAAGGGAGGCAAGCATTCGTTTCTCTCTGCATTCTGGCTGCTAGGGCATGGGCACAATTCCTTGGCTCAGCCAATTTGATGCTCCCTGTGACTTTGAATAGGGAAGCGGCGATGCCAAGTTGCAAAGATTCAGGAACAGTAGCTGCAGCAAGTGGCAAGGGGAGTGCTGCTTTTGGTGACATATCATGCTATAGCCTTGTCAGTGTTCTCTGCTGCCAGCCTTTCATAGATCCTGACTCTTTTCTAAATCTGAATCTCCATATTTGCATTGATGCAGGGAGCTACCAGATAACCCCAAAATACATGTTTTTATCTGGATACGTTAACTAGAGTGGATTCCTTTTGCTTGCAACCAAGAACTGTCTTAAACAATAGGGGATTTGATTTTTTTGTTTGCTCATTTGTATTACCTAGTTTTTGTTAAATGAATATGAATTACATCTGTAATAAGACACACTTTACTTATTTAACATAGAATCAAATGTAACTGTGACTATAAATAAGTGTTTTTTTAAAAGTAAAAAAGTATTTAAAATGGAAAAAAAAAAAAAAAAAAAAAAAGGAAATCCACACAGAGGCCAAAGGATAAGATGGATAAATTACTAGTTATACTACTAATAATTTTAAGATAAGATTTGTTGAGTGCTTATCTATGAGCTGGGCACATTATTGTGAGCTATATTTGCATAATCTAGTCATATAGACCCTACAACACTAAGACACACAAACTATGATTATCACTGTTTTCAGATGAGAAAACTGAGGTCAGGAGAGTTTAAGTCACTTGCCTAAAACCACTCAGTGGGAGAGTAGTACAGCCAGGATTTTAAGAGAGCAACCTGAATACAGCATCTACACTCTTAAATCTATGGAATTTCAGATGAGCTGAGGACCATCTCTCCTTAGTGGAGATGAAGGAGCCTTTATAGAAGAGGTAATATTTGAAGTAAACCTTAAAGGGTTAAGTTGGATTTAATAGGTAAAAAACATGTAAAAGGGTCAGCTGATCTGAGAAAGTTTTGTGCAAGGGCTGAAACATGAAAGACCATTCTGTGTTATGGGAATGCACCATGGTTCAGAGTTAGAACATAGGTTGCTGGGGGAGAGGCGTGCAGGGAGAGTGATGAGATGGGGGAAGGGTGGCTGAAAGGAGAGTTGGTAATTGTTCCAGTTTGCTAAAGTTGCCGTTATGCAAAAATACCAGAAATGGATTGGCTTCTATAAAAGGGATTTATTAGGTTACAAATTTGCAGTTCTAAGGTCATAAAAGTATCCAAACTAAGGTAGCAAAAAGAGGATACCTTCACTGAAGAAAGGCTGATGGTGTCTGGAACGCCTCTGTCAGCCTGTAAGGCATGTGGCTAGTGTCTGCTGGTCCTTTGCTCCTGGGTTCTGGTTTCAAAATGGCATTCTCCCAAATGTCTCTGGGCTTCTGTCTCTCTTAACTTCTCTGTCTCAGCTCCTGTGCATCCTTGCTTGTTCTCCCAGGGCGTTTCTCTCTGAGCATCTGGGTGTCCTCTCTTAGCTTCTCTGGGGCAAACTCTGGGCTTCATCTCTTAGCTTAGCATCTCCAAACTTCTTTCTGTCTGCATCTCCAAGTGTCTCTGCGTGTTTTCTCTCTAAGCATCTCTCTTCAAAATGTCTGTGCCTTTTATCCTTTCATAGAGGACACCAGAAAACCCCAACCTTGAATGGGTGGGGTCATGCCTCCATAGAAATAATCTAGTCAAAAGGTCTTACCCACAGTTGGGTGGGTCACATCTCCATGGAAACAATCTGATCAAAAGATCCCACCCACGATAGGTCTGCCCCTACAAGACTGCATAAAAGAACATAGTCTTTCCTGGACTACATAACAGTTTCAAAATGGAACAGGAGTAGAGGAATCCAAAGGTAGGTTTGAAATGGAGTGAGCATTGGGTCATGTGAGTCCTTAGGTTTAATAGTTATGTTTATTTTTAAATAACTGGAAGTCATCAGAGATTTTAAGGGAGGGGAATGGCAACTTTAGCATCTTATTTTAAAAGCATCATTCCAGCAGCAGTGTGGAGGAAGGGCTTAGATTAGGAGTAATGGGTGTCACCAAGGTTAGTTAGGAGGATGCTAAAATAGTGCATGCAAAGCCAGTGAGGACAGTGGGAGTGGGGGCAGAGAGGAGGGCCCAGATTATAGAGACATCCCTGAGTGGGAGCAACAGGGCTTGGTAAGTCATTTGATGTGGGTAGTTGAGGAGTGTAGTGGCTTGGAGTTTTGTGCCCCAGAAAAACATGTTCTTAAACTTAATCCACTCCTGTGAGTATTAACCCATTGTAAATAGGACCTTTTTTTTTTTAATTATTAAATTTAGTTTTATTGAAATACATTCACACACCATACAATCATCCATGGTATACAATCCACTGTCCACAGTATGATAACATAGTTATGTGTTCATCACCACAATCTATCTCTGAACATTTTCCTTACATCAGAAAGGACCAGAACAAGAATAAAAAGTAAAAGTGAAAAAAGAACACCCAAATCATCCCCCCATCCCACCCCATTTGTCCTTTAGTTTTTATCCCCATTTTTCTACTCATCCATACACTAGATAAAGGGGGTGTGATCCACAAGGTCTTCACAATCACACTGTCACCCCTTGTAATCTACATTATTATATAATTGTCTTCAGGAGTCCAGACTGCTGGGTTGGAGTTTGGTAGTTTCAGGTATTTACTTCTAGCTATTCCAATACATTAAAGCCTAAGAGGTGTTATCTATATAGTGCATAAGAATGTCCACCAGAGTGACCTCTCGACTCCATTTGAAATCTCTCAGCCACTGAAACTATTTTGTCTCATTTTGCATCCCCCTTTTGGTCAAGAAGATACTCTCAGTCCCATGATGCTGGGTCCACATTCATCCCCGGGAGTCATATTCTGCATTGCCAGGGAGATTTACACCCCTGGGAGTCGGGTCCCATGTGGGGGGTGGGGTGGTAAATAGGACCTTTTGATGAGGTGACCTCGGTTAAGGTGAATCAGGATGGGTCTTAATCCTTTTACTGGAGGCCTTATAGAAAAGACCACAGTGATAGCAGCCACAGGGAGCAGCCAGAAGCTGGAAGTCAGTGAAACCCAGAAGAGAAAGGAGAAGATGCCGCCATGTGCATTGTCATGTGGTGGAAAAGCCAAGGAACCTCAGCGTTTGCTGGCCAGCTAGAAGATATAGACCCTGAGAGGAAGCAAGCCTCTGAAACCATAAACCAATAAATTCCTGTTGTTAAGACAACCCATTGTATGGTATTTATTTCGACATCTAGGAAATTAAAACAAAGAGGAAGGAAGAATTGAAGATGACTGAGATTTCTAGTTTGGAAATCTGAGTAATTGGTTATGTCATTAATTGAAATAAGAATGGAAAGAAAGAAATCATCTTATGTGAGGCATACTAGAAGCTTTACATGTTTTATTTCATTCGATATTAAATGAACACAAGATGAAAAAGGTAAAGATCTTCATTTTACAGATAAGAAAAGCAAGGTTCAATGAGGGTAAGTAACAGTCCAAGGTCACATAGCTAGTAAATAAAAGACCTTAGATTGCAAAACAAGGTTTTATTCCAAAGCCTACATTCTTTTCATGATGGTATTCTACCCTCTGTTAATTTTACTTTGGAAAAGTAGCTCTGAAACTCAGGGAAGAAGGTAGAGCTGGAAACATGATCCTCCCAGGATTAGTGCTGTGTGAGCAAAGATTGAAGCCTTATGCTATTGTGAAAAGGACTTTTTAATTGAACAGCACTGTACAATAAAATTTTCTGCAGTGATAGAAATATTTTATAACTGCACTGTCCAACACAGTAACTACAAGCTACATATGGATGGCTGTTGGGTGCTTGAAATATGGCTAGTGTAACAGAGAAACTGAATTCTAGTAAATTTTAATTAATTTAAATTTAAATAGTTCTATGTGGCTAGTGACTACCATATTGGACAGTTCAGAACAGATGAACCCAGCCAGCCACTGTGAGTTTATCAGAAGGAAATACCTTGCTGAAAAAATCAAGGTATTTGATCATCTGCCTTATATCTATGGGTAAGTGTAATAGTTTAAAGCACTATGTACCCCAGAAAGACATGTTCTTAAAGTCCTGTGGGTGTGGACCCTTTTGGTGAGGCTAATACAGTTAAGGTGATGGGTCTTAAGGTGATGGGTCAGAATGGGTCTTAATCCTGTTACTAAAGCCCTTTATAAATGGAATGAATATTCAGAGGGAGGGAAAGAGAAGAGAGAGAAGAGAAGAGAAGAGAGGAGAGGAGAGGAGAGGAGAGGAGAATGCTACGGATGCAAGAAGCTGAAATCCATGACACCCAGAAAAGAAGGGGAGACACCAGGAGATCAAGTGCCTTGCCAGGTGGCAAAAGAGCCAAAGATTGGCAGCAGTGGGTCTTTGGGAAGAAAGTATCACCTTGATGATGCCTTGATTTATACATTTCTTGGCCCAAAACTGTAAGCTAATAAATTCCCATTGTTCACGCGAACAATTTCATGGTACTTGCTTTAAGCAGCCTGGGAAACTAAAACAGTAAGGCTGGTCCCTAATCCATTAATTACGAAGATAGTATTCCTACTGTGGACAACAAACTTATTTTACCAACTTGTCTTTGGAAGATGAGTAAGTGCAACCTTATTTACATTTCCTTTCTCAAATGAGACTAAAATCTTAACCATTTTCTCTGTGTTTACATTTTTCTGTGCAGAGTATTTTTTGAGCTCAAGGTCCAGGCAAATTGCTTGGGTTCAATCCTAGGTCTGCCACTGAATGTGTTAAGCCTTGAGTTAACTACTCAATGTAGTTACTTCACATTCCCAGGCCTCAGTTTCCCTGTTTGTAGAACAGGATAACAACAGTACCGCCCTTGTAGAGAGGTTGTGAGGATTAAATTAAATGACCCATGTAAAATGCTTAGCCAATATCTGGCACATTGCTAAGCACTCAATAAAAGCTAGCTATTCTTTAACTGTACCTTATGATCTGTTTGAATGTTGCTTCTCTCTATTTTGACATTTACTTGATTCTATTTGTGCTTAAGCAAAAGATATTCTCCCAGATCACTAAATGTTAGAACACTCCAGAAAGAAATAGATAATCATCAAGATAAAAAGATATAGTTCTCAAAAGTTATTTGGTTATTATCTTATTGCAGGCATGAATTTTGTAGTTATTTTTGTATTTCACTTTGATTTCCATTTTGTACATGTATTTTAATTCAGTACAGAGGCGAACCATAACTCCAATTTATACTGTGATCATTAAAATTCTTAGTTTAACTTCAAACATTTCAAGCACATGATCATACAAAAATACTGGAGGCTCTAGTGACACAAGAAATTATTTCTCCTTGTCTGCGGTTCTGCAGAATTTCACAACACTTTAATTGAAATGTTTAATATGTAGCCTTTGGTTATCTTAGAAGTGGTTGGATAGGTTGTTATCAAGCACTATTTAGACTACTAACTTCAGAAACAAGAACAAGTAATTGTTGCCATAGATTTTGTACTTTGTAACATTTGGACTGAAAAACAGTATTGTAATATAATCTTGCACTCCTATAGTTTGTAGGAAAAGTTTTGTAGATTGGGGTGTCAAGAAACCTGAGTTCAATATAAGTTCTGCCACTTATTTACCCTTTAAGTAGGGAAAACTCATTCACCTCTCTAAGCCAGAGAGGTACATCGTTGTCTGTAAACACAAGGGTTATTCTAGACTTGATTCTAGATGATCTGTAAGTATTCTTCCACGAAAATTCCTTTATCTGTCGTGATTTTTTTTTCTGATTAGCAGGACTTCTGGCCTTGAAGGATTTAATAGAGCTAATTTCATCTACTGTTCACAGCATTTACTTCCATGCTTTTGAAAGCATTCTCTTAGAATATCTCATTTCTTAGGAAAGCAATTCATGGATGAGTCAGCACGAAGGGAAAAACCCCACTCACAATATATATCAAATTTGCATGAGGTAGTGAAATGAGAAATGATTTTTCTTTATAAATTTAAATGATGAGGTATAGAGTAACCAATTATTTATAGAATGCGTGCGCGGGGAAGGATTTATGCAGCAGAGCTAACGTGCTTTCCACGTTTTCACGTATTTACCAGCAGGGCGAGGGAACCAGACAGCCTCTTTAAAATTGCTATTACTATAAACATCCCTTTCAGTGGAAGAGAAAGAAAATGTGTGTCGGGAGGCGGACGAAGGAGGAAGCAAAGGAAGGTTAAATAGCCCCCTCCCCTCGTTCTCTCTGGAAATATATAATTAAGGGAATTTCCTCCTGCCAGCAAGGAACGCTCAGTGGCCGTTTCCAAGTCACTATTAGGGAATCCAGGGATTGTTTCCCCAGGCGGAGACTTCCCGACTCCTCCGGCAGATTCTCCCCACCCCCCCCGGGGGCGCTGCCGTCGCCCACCGCCTGGGGAGAAGTCGGGCGGCGAGGAAGCTCAGAACTCGGGCGGAGGGCGCGGAAGCGTTTCCCGGGTGAGCGCAGTGGCCCGACCGTTTCCGGAAGGCTGATTGCATCAGGTGTGGAAGCCGGCGCCTCCTCGGCCCAACCTGGCAGCTACTGCGCCTGCGCATCGCCCCGCCCTGCCACCGCCGACTCCACCGCGGGTTTTCGTCGCGGTCGCGAAGAGATGGAGCGAGGAGGGGCAGGCGCCACTGTAGGTCCGAGATCCCCGAGACTCAGGGGGTGCAGGGCGGGGCTCCTTCCTGGCTACGTGGAGCTATGGGGTTCGAAGGAGCAGAGTGGCGTGGAAAGAGGACAAACTTGAAAGGCTGGAGACCGAGGACCGGTCCCGTCTTCGCTACTGACGCGAGGGGTGGACCTGGTCTATTACCCTCGCCTCTCTGGTCAGAAGGACGTAGATAAGAAATCAAAAGGTTTTCTTGCTTACAGAGCCCACCTTTACCCAAAGTGGGCTAAATTGGGGCGCCCCCCTCTCCGTCCATGGTGCAATTGTCTTGATAGGCGAATCTTGGGGTGCAGAGGCAGCCCCAAGCAGAGCGCTTATGGATTTGTAGGGATTTCTCAGTGGCATTTTTTTTTTTTTTTTTTTTTTTTTTTGGTCTCTGGTTTAGCAGGAAGGAGAGACATGCTTATGCTTGTTGGCCTCCATCAGGGTCGAAGAAAAATAATTACTAAAAGGGAAAGGTTATAGGGGTGCAAAAGCCGGAAACCCCCCATTCTTAAGGCTGCTTGTCCCCACCCCTCATTCCTTTTAACCCTATTCCGAGACTCCATCAGAGTCCCCATTATACACTCTCTTAGGACCTTGTACTTTTCTATTCTAGCCCTCTCCTTATTTGAAGGTTCTTCCCGGGGTTTTCTATTCACCTCTATCCGCAGGCATAGCCCAAAGCCAGGCACCTTGTGGATCATCATTTCATGATGTGTGAAGGAATAAAGTAATGCTCACCACCACTACATAGAGTCCTTACAGGAAAAATAAGGGTGGGATGTGAGTTGAGTATTTGAGGTTCTGTATGTTTGCATAAGGGAATAAGTGAGGATGAGCCATTACTTTGTAATTACTATTAATTTACTTTTAGGATAATCTTCCCCCAGGAGATTCTAATAGGGCTGTGTGTGTGCATGTGTAGAGTAGTGGTTCTCAAAGTGTGGTCCATCAGCATGGCCTGGGAACTTGTTAGATAGACAGATTCCTACAGACCTACCTACTCAGAAACTCCAAAAGCTGGCTCCAGCAATGTCTCAGCAAGCTCTCCAAAGTGATTCCGATTCAGGCTCAAGGTTGAGAACCACTGCACTGGTGAAGAGCAACCCCTAAGGATGGATGCTTTGGGGATGTCATTCACTGTCCCGGTTGTCTGGAGCAAAACACCAATTATCACTTACTAAGTATCCATTCTTATGAGAGTCCTGCTTGCCATCCTTCAGTTCGAGTTATAGACAGTTTTCCTGGGGTACAGGGGAAATTATGCTTTCCCATTCCTGCAGGTGAATTTCTTCTTTTGAAGTGATCTTTCTGTGATTTTCGGATTGACAAATGGTGTGTGTGTGTGTGGCATATGAATTTGGTTGGGGAGGAGGAGGAGGCAGAAGGAAAGAGAAGGTCTCGCCTATAAATAGCAGTTAGCCTGGGTGGGTGTGGGCAGCCCTTTTCTGGGGACATTTTCCCATTGTAAAGGAATGCAGAGATGTGGGAGAAGAGACTCTAGCCAGGGATAAGGTTACTCAACTGTCTTTGGTCCAGACAGACGCCAGGCTACATGGAGAGGAAACCCTGGCTGCACCCCCACGCCTCTCCCCCCGCCTCGTCTCTCCTCCCTTACCCCCCACCCCTTGTCTTTGGGGCTCCGCACCCTGGCGCCCACTGCCTCCCGGCGGCCTTCGGAAGCGATTGGTGGACCGCGCGTCCAGGAGGCGCTCCAGCCTCCACCTCCAGGGGTCGCACTAGGAGCGCAGCCCGCCCCGATTTCTCCCGGCCCCCGCCCCCGGCCCCGCCTTTCTCGCATTCGGCCGCCGCCCGGCCGGCCCCTCCGGCCTCGCCTTGCGCAGCCGCTGCCAAAGCCTGGAGAAGTGGAATCTTGCTGGCACCGCTCCCACTTGGGACTCGTGGAGCGGCACTGGGCATGCTCAGTCGCCGGAGCCCGTTCAGGTCTCAAGTAGGAAGCTCGTGCGCTGCACCCGCAGCTGATTCTGGGGCTCCGGGAAGGGCGAGACTAGAAGAGAGCCGCCGGGCGCCGGAGCCGAGGCGAGCGTTGCGCGCACCGCTGGTGAGCCCTGCTTTCTTCCTTCCTTCTGCCCTGGGCCCTGGGAGCGGCCCTGAAGTGCCGGGTTGAGACCCGGGTAGCGGCAACAGTGTGAGGGCGAGTGGCTGCGCGTATCCCCGGTGGGGGTTTCTCTCCTCCCGGCCCGAGGGCTGCGCGGCCACAGCTGCAGCAGCTGCCATCGCATCTGCAGCTTGCCGTCCGCTGCGGAGTCCCCGTGCGCCCTGCGCCCGCGTCGCACGGCTGGGTGGTACAGCGACTGCGGGGTTCACTCTTTGACTTGCATCCTTCGTGCTCCCCGGCGCTTTCTCTTCCTCAGCATCCCGGCTTGGCAGGGCCTGGGGGTGTGGGAGACGGGAGGGGGTAGGGCCCGGGTGGGGACTGCGGAGGGGAAAAGTGAGGTTAGGCGCCGGCGGGCGAGAGCGCACACCCCCTTTCCTTGGCACCCGGCCTCCGCCGTGCGCCGGGGCTCCCTTCCGGGGCTGCAGCGCTCTCCTGCCGGGGAGTTGGAGACGATGGCTGGCTTCCCGGGGGTTAGAAGACAAGACGCTGCTAGGTGAAAGGGGAAAAGTTCATTTTTCCTTTCAGAGGCACAGAGAGAGCTTGAATTAGAAAATGGCTGTGCTAAGGGGTCCGAATCAGGGAAGCTGGCTACTAGGTCTGGAATGACTCTCAGCTGCCCGCCGGGGAGGAGTGGAGGGTTAAAACGCTAGCAATGACATTTGTGCCATGAAAAACGGCTGGACGAAGGGAGGGTTGCGGACTCCCATAGAAACAGTGAAAGGTGGTCTCGACGTCGGTGAAGAGAATCTAGAACCAGGGGGGTGAGTGGCAAAGGGAGGGGTGATACTTGAATTAAAAAAAAAATTCTCGAGAAATCAGATTTAGAGTTTTGACTTTTAGTAGGCAAGTTCCTGCACAGCTTTCGAGCAACGACTGCCACAAACCTTTTTGGATTGATGGTGTGGTTGGAGAGGACCAAAATTGGCAGGAGAATAAGGTCAGTTTTGGAAACCTCCACAAACTGGGCCCTCGGAAGGGACAGTTTTGTCTAAGAAAGTCCCTCAGTCAGTGGCTTTTTCATTGTGGTCCTGATGACTTAGGTGAAATACCTGAAGGGATTATCATAATGATGCTAGCAGTGGTGTTTGAATTCCAAGAATTGAGGAAACTTTGTGAGGTTGACGTTGGTTTGTTAATTCATTTTAATATTTCACTGTTTAAAAAACACAGCAGCAAACATTGGCATCTCCACCATGTTGTTTTCTGGATTTTAGTCTTTTAAATTCTTTTTCTTTTATTTTTTTCCCCCCATGCCATTGGGATTTATATTTTAAATCTTGTCCTTACATGGCCGTGATGATTGGATGTCTGAATTCATGTAGCTGGCCTTTCAGGAATAGAATATTTGAAGCAAGATTTCTTCATGAATTTAGGTAGCAGCCTTGTTGTGGTTTCAGTTTGTAGCCGGAAAGCATTATTTATTCAATAGTTGTTTATCATAACTTGCAAAATCCTAGAAATGATACTGTTTTGAAAGGATGACATTTGTTCATAGAGCATGGGGAACCTCCAAGCTGGGGGAAATGCTGAGAGAACACAGGTGGCAGTCGAGTACAGCAGGCTCTTGGAATAGCAGGAAGGAAAAGCAAGATTTCTTTTGCTAGCCATTTTTCATCAGCTTATACTGTATGACCTCGAAAATCACTCGGGGTCTTCATATACTGGGGGCTACAGTATATATGTATATATATGTATCTGCTCAGGGTCTTTGCAGAAGAACTAAAGTTGAGATCCTTTTCCAGGGAAGGTGTTTATGTTGTGTACTTTTATTCTCTCTTCCAGTGGATATTTTTTACTGAGTAACTCACTGTAAGGAAAGAGCATGAGCCTGCTTTCTGAAACTTTGATAAACTGGTAATTGAAAAGCCTGAGCTTATGCTAACTGGAATGATATGAATCCACAATATTTAAAGATAAGATATTTTTAAACAATTACTCTTTTTATGACATCTTTCAATTTTTTGATGACTTATTTTCCTGCCATCAAGACACAACAACAACATGGAATTGTTTCTTTTCTGTTACAATAGGAATTAATACTGAAAGTCTTGCCATAATATTAGAATATTAGAATAATCTAATACTAGAATATTAGAATAATTAGAAGTATTATGAGAAGGTATTATCTACCTTACTAGTTTATATGAGAGACACTTACTTTTCCAGTCTTGGGGTAAGGAAACTAGCATTTACTCAATGCTGTCTGATATTCAGCTGGTTACATAGACTATCTTATACTGTCAGCATCTTTGTAATAATTGTCAGCTTCCCAAAGAAACCACGGGGTGGACGCTCCTTTGATTGCACAACAATAGAACTTTAAAGTTTTATCTCATATGAGAATATCTTCAGCTGGTTCCATTATATTCAGTAAGCATTTTCTTGTAAATTTTGATTGCTATTTAGAATTAGATTTGATTGAAAACAGCATGTCTTCACAATGGTTTGAATGTTTTTAAAAAGATTCCATCCAGATTTAAAACTGTATTGTGTTCATTTATTTTTCACAGTGTTGTACTACCAACAAATAAAATTAAATGTAAGGAAGATAATCCAGACCCTCTATTTTTATTTTAATATGTTATTTGTGTACATTCCGCATGTTGAAATTTGTTGATGGCACTTGTCTCTGTTGACATGGTTTGTCAAGAGGTGGAATACAGACTTTGGCTTTGGGTCTGGTGGGATATGGTGGAAAGACTACCAAACAAGGACTCTGAAGATTTGCCTTCTGGGCTGGGTCAGGGCCCAGCTCCTCTGCTACTTTAATCCTACTCTGTACCTTGGGAACATCAGTTCATGTCTCTGGGCCTCAGTTTTCCCACCTGTAAAATGAGGGGGTTGTGGTCGAATGCACCCCTTGGGTCTTTCTTGTCCTGGTTGGGAGGTCTGTGATGTAGCCATCAGAGGAGGGGGACCCATTTAGAGCTGAAGAAGCAGGCTTTTTTCATGCTTCACTAAGTCTGGACTCATACTGCTTTGTCTACTGCCCTTCTGTTTTTGGTCTTTTAGTTTTTGTTTGTTGATAGCATGGTTGTCGTGAAATTAACTGTCTGTGTCTCTGCTGGTCTGGGTAAGAGGTAAGGTAACGATTAGATATGGATGTAGAACATTGGATGTTTGAAACCATTTTATAGCATCTTCCGAAGGGAGATTTTCTGCTTTTGGGTGTGCAGACAATCTGAGAATGAAGCCTCTACGGGGATTGTGGAGAAGGTTGGCTATAGTGGTTTGGAGCTATGAACCCCAGAAAAACATGTTCTTAAACTTAATCCATTTCCATGAGTGTGAACCCATTGTAAGTAGGACTTTTTGATGAGGCTACTTCCAGTTAAGGTGTGGGCTAAACCCGTCGGGATGGGTCTTTATCCTACCACTGGAGTCCTTTATAAGCAGAATGAAACTCAGACACAGAGAGAGAAAACCACAGTGGGAGGAGCCAGAAACTAAAATCAAGGGAACCTGAAAGGAGAAGAGAGAAGAGAGAAGCCAAGAAAAGCCATGTGTACTGCCATGTGACAGAGGAAACAAGGACCAAGGATCGCTGGCAGCCAGTCCCGTAATGCCAGTCTTTGGGAAGAAAGCATCACCTTGATGATGCCTTGATTTGGACTTTATCCCAGCCTTAAAACCGTGAGCCAATAAATTCGCATTATTTAAGCCAACCCACTGCATGGTATTTGTTTGAGCAACCAAGGAAACTGAAACAGTATCTGTACCTTGGCTGCTGGGACACAGGTGAAATTATGGCAAGCCTTTCCCATGTCCCTGTCTCCTCTCTCCCACCCTTGATTAGAAATGCAGCACTTGAGCTCTGGAATAAAATTATCATTAAATGTTAAGCACTGTCACTGTATTGGACAGATGCCAATAGTTAGCTACTGCAGTGGAGGGAAGGATGGCTTTTGGAATGCGCCTACTCATCATTGGCAGTATCAAGAACTTTTTTTTTTTTGGCAAGCTATGATGTTGTTTTTAGTGCACTTTACTTTCAAGATGCTCACAAAACCTCATTAACCTTTAAGTGAGGCAGATAGGTTGTAGCCAGAGTTGTTATCCTCATTTAAGTAATTGACAATACATGCACACTGACTCTAGTGCCTCTGATCATAAGAAGGTTGCAGGTTCCTAGACCCCTGTTAGGAGTCGGGTGGTAACCCCAAAGACTCTATGAGAGCTGTAAGAGAGGAAGGGAGAGTAGAAAAGTCACATCATCACAAGTTGGCAGGAAGTAAGATGCCTGGATCAGTTTAAAAGTGTTAGAGGTTTTTGGGTGTAATGTTAAAGAAGATAGTCCTTTTCTGTATAATCTGTTTCCATAATGTTTGAGTCTTTTTAAATCTTGTGTAATGAGCATGCATTACTTTAATAATTCAAGTGTATAATTATTGTCATATAAAATGTACAGATTCACATGGACAAAGATGGAAAGAGAACATGGAAAAAAATGAATGGTATGAAATTATGGAGTAAAGTTTTCTTTATTAATTGTTAATGAATTGATGTGTTTATAAATAAAGCTTAAAGAAGAGTGCTGTCCTTTTCCTCCTGTGGGAATCTTGAAGAATCTCATCTGTTAGGTGGTAACTGAGGTTTTTGAAGTTTAATTCTACTGGCAAGTATTTTTCAGGAATGCTTGGAGTGGGAGGAAGGGTAAGTTTTGTTTTTTCTTTTAAGTTGACTAAAGGAATGCAGAGTTTTGGAACTGAGTTGAGAGAAGTGTGCCCTTAGGTGGATGAGGTCAGAGAGAACTTGAAGAGCTCCAGAGAGTGAAAGGAAATGCTGTTTCTTAAGAAGGAAGGTGACATTAAATGGTGTTCGAGACTTGATGTACCTAAAACCACTGCCTTGTAAATCAGAGCTCAGTTTCCATATAACTTAAAAGTAACTGAGCGTCTGCTAAATGCAAAGCAAGTTGCTAGGCCCATGGGCCATTGTCTGTTTAAGTTTTTACTTCCCTTATGAAAATGATGATGATGTAGTGAATTTTTCATAAGTTCAAATTAAAGAATGTTTCCTTTTCACTAAGATTATATCCTTCTGACTTTTTGGTAAGATTTCCTTTCTTTTATGAATCAATAGGAGTGTTTTTATGGGGCATGTTAATTGTCCACGAAATTGACAAGTCTGGGAGTCTGGGCCTGGGCTCAGGAATAGAGTAGTAGTGTGGGGGCCCAGGCCAACTCCTGTGGGATCTGTGGGTGGGCTCATGTGGCCCCCGAGTCTTCCAGGAATGTGTAGTCACTGTACAGACCCAAGATCCTAGGAACTGAGTAGGAGCTAATTGTGAAAGTGCTCTGGGAACCAGTGAGCATTTTTGAATTATAGCACTCCTGGAATGACAAGGAAAGCACCAAGGTGAAAGATGAGGGCCAGAGAGTCCAGAAGGGGCAAGTGATTGAAATGTGAATTTCAGCAGGCAGGGCTGTGAAATGATGTATCTTAACATTTGTTACTTTGCATGCAGACCTCTTTCTGCCAAGACCACACACTTTAACCTTTCAGGGTTGGCAGTTCTAGGAAATGCTGATGGAGTCGAAGCCATAGAACCAAGAATTGGGTATCATCCATTTTGTGTTTGGACTGTTGCAGTATCATTCTCTCCACGGTGAGCCTTGATGAATTGCTAGAGGAAGCTTAAGAAAAATTTGTCAATGGAATTGCTGTTATTCACCTTTAGCTTCAGGTGCTGTTTGGTGGTGAGGGGAGTAAAAAATAATCTAATTATTTCTGAATTTTTAAATAGTAGCTTAAGAAAACAAATAGTGTTTTTCAGATAATATTTTAAAAGTCTGTACTTATTCATATCTGGATTACACTAGTCATAATAATAATATATTATTAATATTACTGTGGAGCTCTTACTTTGTGCTGAGAGCTTTATAGCTGTTAGCCAATTTAATCCTCACAAAACCACTGTCGTGTGGATCCCATTTCAGAGCTAAGATTGCTGAGGTCCTTTTTACTAAAGGCTACGCAGTGAATAATGGTGCTAGCCCTGGAACTGGAGTTTGTATAGGGGAGTCCGTGGGTTGCCAAAAAACTAGCAGAATGAAGAACTAACATTATGAATTAAGGGCCAGCTATGTGCTTGGTGTGCTATATGGGTGTGGTGCTTTGGAACTATGTATTCTAGAAAAATATGTTCTTAATTTATTCCAGTCGGGTGTAAGCCCTTGTAAATAGGACCTTTTAAGTTATGGCCCAACTGAATCAGATGGGTCTTAATCTGATTACTGGAGTCCTTTATAAGCAGAATAAAATTCAGACACACAGAGAGAAGGGCACACAGGGAGCGGCCAGAAACTGGAAGTCAGTGGAACTGAGAAGCAGGAGAGGCTGCCGTGTGCATTGCCATATGACAGAAAAGCCAAGGACCAAGGATCGCCATTAGCCAGTGCTACTCAGAAGGCCACAGTTGCCTGGGAGAAAGCATTGCCATGATGATGCCTTAATTTGAACTTCTCCTAGCTGCAAAGCCATGAGCCAATAAATTCTCATTGTTTAAGCTAGCCCTTTGCAAGGTATTTGCTTTAGCAATGAGGAAACTAAAAGCATTTAGTCCTTTAAACCATCCTGTGTAGTACCTCTTCTTATTTCCCCTTTTATAGATGAGAAAATTGTGGCTCAGAGGACTTACTCAGCTCTTAAATGAAACTTGTGTCCTTGTCCTTCTGCCATACCATGAAGCTTTCCTAAATTCAGCATTTGGGGAAAAGGTGAAAATTTCACATTTGAAAATGGACATTAACCTGAATCTGCATACTCAGTGGAGAAGCTGTTTTCTCCATATTATGCCCCCCTCCCCACTGTGCATTTCTTTTGTTTGAACAGAAATTGAGTAGTACGAAAATCCAAATGTAATTTCTAAATATGTCTGAAACCAAGGGTTGCTTAACGGATCTCTCCAGGTGCATGTCAGTTTAGCATTTCTACTGTACTACTTAGTAATCTGATGAGCAGTCACATTGCTAGTCATGAGGCATTGTTGGAATGGCAGATGTTTCTGATGATACAAGCAGGAGAGGTGAGGATTTCCATGTATCTGCAGCAGCTCTGTGGCTGACTTGAGACCTCTGGGCTGCAGGAGTTGTGGGTGTGGAGAGAGGACCCTGCATGCTGGAGGATGGTACCCGCCCCCCCCCCCCCAGCATACTGCTTGCTCCTTGGTGTTCCCTCTCTTCATTAAGTAGCTTCAGATCTGTATGTGGTCTCCTAAGTAAACTTTAAAAAAAATTGTGGTTAAAAGGTATATAACATAAAATGTGCTGTTTTAACCAGTTTCGTATGTACAATTCAGTGGCATTAATTACTTTCACAATCTTGTACAGCCATCACCACTATTTCCAAAAGTTTTCATCATTCCAAACAGGAATCTTTGTGCCCATTAAGCAATAACTCCCCATTTCCCCTTTCCCCCAGTCACTGGTAACCCCTAATCTACTTTCTGTCTCTGAATTTGCTTATTCTAGACATTTTGTATAAGTGGAATCATATAATATTTGACTTTTCATGTCTAGGTTCTTTCACTTAGCATAATATTTTCAGAGGTTCATCTGTGTTGTGGCATGCATCAGAATTTCGTTCTTCTTTATGGTTGGGTAATATTCTATGTATTACATATATCTATTAAATGTATTATATGTAATACATTTTGTTTATTTGTTTATCTGTTGATGGAACTTGGGTTGATTTCATCTTTTGGCTATTGTGAATAATGGTGCTATCAACATCTATGTACAAGTACCTGAAGAATCTCTGTGTTCATTTCTTTGGGGTATAAATGTAGGAGTGGAATTGCTGGGTCATATGGTAATTCATGTTTAATTTTTTAAGGAACTGCTAAACTGTTTTCCATAGCAGCTGCACTATTTGACGTTCCTATCAGTAGTGTATGATGGTTTCAGTTCCCAATTAGACTTTTGTCCTGGGAAAGGGAACAATTCGACCTGCTACACTGAGTATCCCAATTTGTTTGGCAATACTGTTTTTCTGTGTAAATGAATCAGTTTAAGTTTTTTTACCATGAGTTAAGTTTCTTGACTTTATTCATCCATGGGTGAACTAATACAATTAAATTCCCAAACATAGAAAGCTGACACATGGTCTGGATTCATAGCAAACTCAGTGAGGTATAGATACACTGGGAAATGTTGATTCAGTCTCAGATTCTTCTAATTATCTGATCAAAACTACTTATCCTCCCTAAGAACCAAGCTTTATTTATTTATTCCTTTTTTAGATCACTAGTAAAGAGGGACATGCAGTCATTTGGAGACACCCAGAAACTTCAGCTTCATTTTCTCATTCCTTTGTTTAGCAAATGTTTATTGAGCATATACTTTGTGCCAGGTACTGTGTTACATTGAGAAAGACAGAGAGGAATGTATCAAGGCGTCAGTTATGAGGTGCTGCAGGTGGAGGCGCTTGTGTGAGGTTCTGAGGAGCAAGGAGGAAGGGGGCTGTTCTCCGCAGGAGAAATGGGGAGCTCTCATGGAATATTAGCCAAGGCAAGTGGCCCCTACTTTACAATTCCCATTAAAGAAAACCCTTCAACTGTCTTCTTTCCCATCTTTCCTTGACTCAGTGGAACTTGTGTAGCCTGTTTCTCCTACCCAGCATTTAGGATTCACCACTCCTTCTATATTGTAGCGTGAAGGGATTTGGCCTCTCAAACCTAACGGAGCATTAGTTTGCCTTCCGGGGAACATTTGGTGAGGTCTTGAGACATTTTTGATTGTCGTGGCTGTGTGTGGGATACTACTGGCATCTAGTAGGTAGAAGCCAAGGATGCTGCTAAACCTCCTTTATACATACACAGGACAGTCCTTTAGGGAGATAGTAGGGTGTGGTGGTGAAGAGCCAGTCTTCTAGGGTTCCAATACTATTTTGCAACTTAATAGCCGTGTTACCTCTGACAACAGAATTACACTCTCAGTACCTCAGTCTCCTCATCTGTAAATAGGGATATTAGTGGTGCCTGTATAATTTGGTTATGAGGTTTTCATGAATTAATATGTGATAAAGGCTTAGAACAGTAGTTGTATGAAGTAAGACCTTAACAGTTGATATTATTTTTAGTTTTAAACAGAAACCTTAACTTTTGACTCTAAAGAGCTTGAAAATGTAGTATTTCACTGGTTTGGAGAATCCAGGCCAGTTGAGCCTGCGGCATCGTATCAGTATGCCTTGGCGTTAGAATTGGCCATTGTTTTTGTGTTTCTGTGGTTCCTTTCTGACCATGGGTTTTATTTTTCCAGTTTCCACCTCTTGATTCTAGGGCTCTAGATAATGTTGCTCTTCATCCTTTTTTTCCCCAGGGACCCAAATTTATGCCCTTAATGAGCTTTCCCCTAGAGGGCTGAGAATTATATTTATGATTTTCCTTAGCCCTCTCTATTTTGGGAATGGTGAGAAAATGGGAAGCAGGTCAGGGAGACTGTGGCATTACTTCCTGATTGTCACAATTCCCTTCCCTATAAAATTCTGTGAAGGTTTGAGAGGCAGGTGGTGCTGCCTGCTTAGTACTAAACTTTTTCCTCTACGCCCACCAGCGCCACCTCCCAAGTTAGGTGCCTGCTACTTCCAAAATATCCCATAATTGGGTCACAACATTATCTGCCTACTTGGAATGGTTTCTAAAAATCAAAGCAAAGACGCAGACTATGCCAGTGGGATTTGAAATGTCTCATCCTACGCTTTAAGGCTCTGCAGAACTGTTCTGAAAAAGAAAAAAAAAAACCAACAAAAATAATCTCAATTAGGTGACAGTCTCTCTGCAACCTAGAACTGCCTCATTTTCATTTGCAAAGGGGCTGAGGCTGTGGTTCTTTCTGACTTCACAGGGAGATGAGCATGTAGACTTGACTCAACAGATCAAATTCACTGTTGAATTTTTATAAACCAATGGGCTTGTAGAAATTTCCATTCAGTGGTTTGAAATGGTATCAGCAGATTAGAAAAAAATTAAGTTGTTCGGTTGTTATATCTTTCTGATTCCTTCCCCACAGACATGGCTGTCTTTCCCCTGAGTTTCAGCAGTGGCCTCTCTGGTCTCCTGCTTGTTCAGCTCCATCCATTCAGCTTGGCTTCCCAAGTGCTGGCTGCTGTTCCAGATGCTGTGTGTGGAAACTGATCAGGGTGGCCACAGCATCTGCCTGCTTAGAGCTTCCAGTTAATAGAAAAAGGCTGACAGTGAAATAACTACTTATGATAAAGCGTGGTGTGCTTCCCAGACTGAGCACTTGCCCTTGGTTGGGTGTGGAGGGCGGGTTGGGCAAGGCTTCCCAGGGGAAGGGATGCTTAATCTCTCCCACGGCACAGTCTGGTGCACTCTGGGCACCTCCTTCTCTGCAGTTTCTTGAGGCACCCTTGAGTTGGCAGCTGGCTTCTCTGTGGCCTCTGTCTGGTGTCTACACTGCATCCAAGATGACCTTCTGAAGTGCAGGTCTGGGCATATCTGTCCCATGCTTTAAAAAGCCTCCAGGAGCTCCTCGCTGCTCTCCAGATGCAGGGCCAGCTCCTTAGCACTGCATTCAGGGCCCTCTGTGATCTGCTGTGCTTGCCTCTTCTGGCTGTCTAGTGATTCTGCATTTCATATTCAGGGCTTTAGCCACACTGTTCCTATAATCTGCCAGGTTTCCTCTGGCCTTTGGGCTTTTATCCAGTTTCCGCTGTGGGCAGCGGTCTCTGCCTCCTGTCTGGTCTTTATCCGCCCGTGTTTTCTTCCTCCTCCTGTAAGTAGCTGAATCATCATCCCCTCCAACGTGCTTCAGTATCTCCTGGGGGCTTGTTAAAGTGCACTGCGCTGGGCCCCAACCCTAGAGTGGGTGGTTCTGTAGGTCTGTGGTGGGACCCATGAAAGTGAGCATTTCTAGCAATTTCCCAGGTGTTGCTGATACTGCTGGACTGGGGACCACACTTGGAAAATGGGCTGGGGTGCATCATCACCCAGATGAGGCTGTTGGTTCTTTTCCTTGCTCCCACCTTAGCCCCTCACCCCCCAATTCCATCTCACCCTCGTCATCACACCCCATTGTTACTGCTTCCTTCTCCCTCCTAGTCCCTAAACCCCTGGAGGCGTGGTACTCTCGTTTCTTCACCTTTGAATCCCCAGAGCTGAAAAATCCTTGGTGCTCAATAAACATTTGTTGATGTATTAATATATGAATGAAGGACAGTTTTATCATTGGAAGCTTTAATAAAAATGCCCCAGAATATTTCCAGCATCTTGATTTTTGGAGAGATCACCGCCATTTCGGATGGCATGGGCTTACAGTGTGATGTTAATGATTCAGCACTGAGTTTGATTAACATAAGGAACAATTGATTTTGTGGTGTTGTGTCCAAATTCTAGAAAGGTGTGATGGAAGAGCCCACTTTAAATCCATGTTTGTTTCTGGAGTGACTCAAAAATGTTCATTTTCTTGTGATGATTCAAGTATGACAAGGTCTGTGTGTGAAATAAAATGTATCCAAAGGAAATGCAGATGCTATTTAATCTGCAACCATAGAATGGTCTCTGTTTGAAATAATAAATCATGTTGAACTGAAATTAAATGTATCCAGATAGTTAAGTAATCTTTCTCCAGGCCAGAGAGAAGAATAACCAGGGTACTTCTTTTACCTTTAAATTCTGTGAATGTTTATTGAGCAACTACTCTGTGCTAGTAGGCCCCAGGAGTATGGCAACCAGTAAAATCGAGCCTCATTTTAAAACATCCATTCAAGGAGCCCTCATGTCCTGTAGTCCCGAAGACTGGAGCAACATTACCTTATTATTGTGCCAACCATGCCCCGACTGTAATGTTACTTTCACGACTTGTAAAGCAGTGCTTCCCAAAGTGTGTTCAGTGAAACCTGAGTTATTGGAAATGCTCTTGGAATAAAGGTTTCTGCCATTATGTAAGTTTTATTTTATTTTTCATTGTGGTAACATATATGTACTGTAAAATTGCCATTTAACTATTTTTTAAGTAAACTGTTTTTAAAGTATATAATTCAGTGATGTTAATTACGTTACAATGTTGTACTGCCATCACCACCAGCCGTTACCAAAATGTTTTCATCACCCAAAACAGAAACTAAGTACCCATCAAGCAATAAGTAATCCTTATTTATGTCCCCTCCCCACAGTGAGTCTTTTTGGAAAGAATATTTGTCTAGGTAGAATAATTACGAGAGTAAAAGAGCCTTCGGCTCAGTTGTCGGGGACGTCAGGAGACCTTTATCCTATGCTGCTCCTTTCTTATGCTTGAGGTAGTTTCCAGAATGATGCAGAGGAGCTTGATGGAGAAGAGGTTAAAAGGAGCTGGATACCTGGAAGAGACTGCCCCAGGAAAGTCAACATAGGGAGGGAACCAGGTCTGGAGCACTGGGAAAAATAGAGCTTGGAGACCCCGGGAGTTCCTGCTGGTTCTGGGAACTGAGACTTTCAATAAAGAATACTGGTGCTTGTGCTCTCACTAAAGGAGAGAGGAAATTTGGTAGGAACGGTGAGCATTGGCTAGCCATTACCATAGACAGGGTCTCCGCATCGTCAAGTATCTAGTGCCCCAAATTCAGGGAGAAAACTCCTGTGTTCAACTTAAATGTATTCTAATGATGTGAGCAGAAAATAATACGAGCAGTGGTGCAACAAAATTAACACTTAACTGCTCTTATTCATGAGACTTAACAGTTGGATCAGTGCTGTTTTCTAAAAATGCCTTTTTTTCCCAGGACTTGGTGTTATTTCTACTAAAATAAATGAAGGACATCTTGCATTCCATCAACTTATGTATAATTGTCTCATGATCAAAATAATCTCCTGCTGACTTGATTTTTTTTTCCAGCTTAAATCATTTTCTTTTTTTTCTTTTCTTCTTTTTTCTTTTTCTCTTTTTATTTTTTATTTTAAATCTTCATTTTATTGAGATATATTCACATACCACGCAGTGATACAAAACAAATCGTACATTCGATTGTTCACAGTACCATTACATAGTTGTACATTTATCACCTAAACCAATCCCTGACACCTTCATTAGCACACATACAAGAATAACAAGAATAATAATTAGAGCGAAAAAGAGCAATTAAAGTAAAAAAGAACACTGGGTGCCTTTGTCTGTTTGTTTGTTTGTTTCCTTCCCCCACCTTTCCACTCATCCATCCACAAACTAGACAAAGGGGAGTGTGATCCCCATGGCCCCTCCCAATTCCACTGTCACCCCTCATAAGCCACATTTTTATACAATCGTCTTCAAGATTCATGGGTTCTGGGTTGTAGTTTGATAGTTTCAGGTATCTACTACCAGCTACCCCAATTCATTAGAACCTAAAAAGGGTTGTCTAAATTGTACATAAGAGTGCCCACCAGAGTGACCTCTTGGCTCCTTTTGGAATCTCTCTGCCACTGAAGCTTATTTCATTTCCTTTCACATCCCCCTTTTGGTCAAGAAGATGTTCTCCATCCCACGGTGCCGGGTCTACATTCCTCCTCGGGAGTCATATTCCATGTTGCCAGGGAGATTCACTCCCCTGGGTATCTGATCCCACGTAGGGGGGAGGGCAGTGATTTCACCTTTCAAGTTGGCTTAGGTAGAGAGAGAGGGCCACATCTGAGCAACAAAGAGGCATTCAGGAGGAGGCTCTTAGGCACAATTATAGGGAGGCCTAGCCTCTCCTTTGCAGCAACAGTCTTCCCAAGGGTAAATCCTGTGGTAGAGGGCTCAACCCATCAAACCACCAGTCCCCTATGTCTGTGGTCATGTTAGCAACCATTGAGGTGGAGTAGGCAAATACCCCTGCATTCTCCACAGGCTCCTCAAGGGGGATCTACATATTTTTTTCCTTGTTTTTTTTTTAACTTTTTTTTTTTAAATCAACTGCATGAAAAAAAAAAAAAATTTAAAAAGAAACATAAAATAAAAGAACATTTCAAAGAGACCATAACAAGGGAGTAAGAAAAAGACAACTAACCTAAGATAACTACTTTACTTCCAACATGTTCCTACTTTACCCCAAGAAAGTTACCTAATATAGCAACATTTCTGTGAACTTGTTCCTACTATACCCATCAGAAATTAACAGACCATAGTCATTCCTGGTCATTCCCCGAATGTTAAATTTACCCACAATAGCTTATCTGTTCTTCTTGGATTATTGTTCCCCTTTCCTTAATTGCTCTCTATTGATAGGTCCCCTACATTCTACATTATAAACTATTTGTTTTACATTTTTCAAAGTTCACATTAGTGGTAGCATATAATATTTCTCTTTTTGTGCCTGGCTTATTTCGCTCAGCATTATGTCTTCAAGGTTCATCCATGTTGTCATATGTTTCACGACATTGTTCCTTCTTACTGCTGTTTAGTATTCCATTGTGTGTATATACCACATTTTATTTATCCACTCATCTGTTGAAGGACATTTGGGTTGTTTCCATCTCTTGGCAATTGTGAATAATGCTGCTATGAACATTGGCGTGCAGATATCTGTTCGTGTCACTGCTTTCCAATCTTCCGGGTATATACCGAGAAGTGCAATCGCTGGATTGAACGGTAACTCTATATCTAGTTTTCTAAGGAACTGCCAGACTGACTTCCAGAGTGGCTGAACCATTATACAGTCCCACCAACAATGAATAAGAGTTCCAGTTTCTCCACATCCCCTCCAGCATTTGTAGTTTCCTGTGTGTTTAATGGCAGCCATTCTAATCAGTGTGAGATGGTATCTCATTGTGGTCTTAATTTGCATCTCTCTAATAGCTAGTGAAGCTGAACATTCTTTCATGTGTTTCTTGGCCATTTGTATTTCCTCCTCAGAGAACTGTCTTTTCATATCTTTTGCCCATTTTATAATTGGGCTGTCTGTACTATTGTCATTGAGTTGTAGGATTTCTTTATATATGCAAGATATCAGTCTTTTGTCACATACATGGTTTACAAAAATTTTTTCCCATTGAGTTGGCTGCCTCTTGACCTTTTTGACAAATTCCTTTGAGGTTCAGAAACTTCTAAGCTTGAGGAGTTCCCATTCATCTATTTTTTCTTTTGTTGCTTGTGCTTTGGGTGTAAAGTCTAGGAAGTGTCTGCCTCATACAAGGTCTTGAAGATGTTTTCCTACATTATCTTCTAGGAGTTTTATGGTACTTTCTTTTATATTGAGATCTTTGGTCCATTTTGAGTTAATTTTTGTGTAGGGTGTGAGGTAGGGGTCCTCTTTCATTCTTTTTGGATATGGATATCCAACTTTCCTACCCCATTTGTTCAAAAGACCATTATGACCCAGTTCAGTGACTTTGGGGGCCTTATCAAAGATCACTCGGCCATAGATCTGAGGGTCTATCTCCGAATTCTCAATTCAATTCCATTGATCTATATGTCTATCTTTGTGCCAGTACCATGCTGTTTTGGCAATTGTGGCTTTATAATAAGCTTCAAAGTCAGGGAGTGTAAGTCCTCCCACTTCGTTTTTCTTTTTTAGAGTGTCTTTAGCAATTCGAGGCATCTTCCCTTTCCAAATAAATTTGATAACTAGCTTTTCCAAGTCTGCAAAGTAGGTTGTTGGAATTTTGATTGGGATTGCATTGAATCTGTAGATGAGTTTGGGTAGAATTGACATCTTAATGACATTTAGCCTTCCTATCCATGAACATGGAATATTTTTCCATCTTTTAAGGTCCCCTTCTGTTTCTTTTAGTAGAGTTATGTAGTTTTCTTTGTATAGGTCTTTTACATCGTTGGTTAAGTTTATTCCTAGGTACTTGATTTTTTTAGCTGGTATTGAAAATGGTATCTTTTTCTTGAGTGTCTCTTCAGTTTGTTCATTTCTAGCATATAGAAACATTACTGATTTATGTGCATTAATCTTGTATCCCACTACTTTGCTAAATTTGTTTATTAGCTCTAGTAGCTGTATCGTCGATTTCTCAGGGTTTTCCAGATATAAGATCATATCATCTGCAAACAATGACAGTTTTACTTCTTCCTTTCCAATTTGGATGCCTTTTATTTCTTTGTCTTGCCGGATTGCCCTGGCTAGCACTTCCAGCACAATGTTGAATAACAGTGGTGACAGTGGGCATCCTTGTCTTGTTCCTGATCTTAGAGGGAAGGCTTTCAGTCTCTCACCATTCAGTACTATGCTGGCTGTGGGATTTTCATACATGCTCTTTATCATGTTGAGGAAGTTTCCTTCAATTCCTACCTTTTGAAGTGTTTTTATAAAAAATGGATGTTGAATTTTGTCGAATGCTTTTTCAGCATCTATTGAGATGATCATTTGATTTTTCCCTTTTGAATTGTTAATGTGTTGCAATACATTGATTTTCTTATGTTGAACCATCCTTGCATGCCTGGAATGAACCCAACTTGGTCATGGTGTATGATTTTTTTAATGTGTCTTTGGATTCGATTTGCAAATATTTTGTTGAGGATTTTTGCATCTATATTCATTAGGGAGATTGGCCAGTAGTTTTCCTATCTTGTAGCATCTTTGCCTGGTTTTGGTATTAGATTGATGTTAGCTTCATAAAATGAGTTAGGTAGTGTTCCATTTTCTTCAATGTTTTTAAAGAGTTTAAGTAAGATTGGTGTCAGTTCTTTTTGGAAAGTTTGGTAGAATTCCCCTATGAAGCCATCTGGCCCTGGGCATTTATTTGTGGGAAGCTTTTTGATGACTGATTGGATCTCTTAGCTGGTGATTGGTTGGTTGAGGTGTTCTGTTTCTTCTCTGGTCAGTCTAGGTTGTTCATATGTTTCCAGGAAATTGTCCATTTCCTCTACATTATCCAGTTTGTTGCCATACAGTTGTTCATAGTATTCTCTTATAATTTTTTTAATTTCTTCAGGGTCTGCAGTTATGTCACCTTTTTCATTCATTATTTTGTTTATATGGGTCTTCTCTCTTTTTGATTTTGTCAGTCTAGCTAGGGGCTTGTCAATCTTGTTGATCTTCTCAAAGAACCAACTTTTGGTGATATTTATCCTCTCTATTGTTTTTTTGTTCTCTATGTCATTTATTTCTGCTTTAATCCTTGTTATTTCTTTTCTTCTGCTTGGTTTAGGATTGGTTTGCTGTTCATTTTCTAGCTTCTTCAGTTGACCCATTAGTTCTTTGATTTTGGCTCTTTCTTCCTTTTTAATATATGCATTTAGTGCTATAAATTTCCCCCTCAGTACCGCTTTTGCTGCATCCCATAGGTTTTGGTATGTTGTGTTCTCATTTTCATTTGTCTCTATATATTTAGCAATTTCTCTTGCTATTTCTTCTTTAACCCACTGATTGTTTAGGAGTGTGTTGTTTAACCTCCAGGTATTTGTGAATTTTCTAAGTCTCTGATGGTTATTGACTTCTAATTGTATTCCATTGTGGTCAGAGAATGTGCTTTGAATAATTTCAGTCTTTTTAAATTTATTGAGGCTTGTTTTATGTCCCAGCATATGATCTGTTCTGGAGAAAGTTCCATGAGCACTAGAGAAGTATGTGTATCCTGGTGATTTGGGATGTAATGTTCTATATATGTCTGTTAAGTCTAATTCATTTATCAGATTGTTTAGGTTTTCAATTTCCTTATTGGTCTTTAGTCTGGTTGATCTATCTATAGGAGAGAGTGATGTGTTGAAGTCTCCCACAATTATTGTGGAAACATCAATTGCTTCCTTTAGTTTTGCCAGTGTTTCTCTCATGTATTTTGTGGCACCTTGATTGGGTACATAGACATTTATGATTGTTATTTCTTCTTGTTGAATTGCTCCTTTTATTTGTATGTAGTGGCCTTCTTTGTCTCTCAAAACATCCCTGCATTTAAAGTCCATTTTATCTGAGATTAATATTGCTACACTTGCTTTCTTTTGGCTATAGCTTGCATGAAATATTTTTTTCCATCCTTTCAGTTTCAATTTCTTTGTGTCCCTGTGTCTAAGATGAGTCTCTTGTATGGAACATATTGATGGTTCATTTTTTTTTGTTTCATTCTGTGAATCTATATCTTTTAATTGGGGAGTTTAATCCATTTACATTCAACGTTATAACCGTGAAGGCATTTCTTGAATCATCCATCTTATCCTTTCGTTTATGTTTGTCATATATATTTTTCTCCTCTCTCTATTAATATCCTTTAATGTACCCATACCGAATCTCTTTAGTACTGAACCTTTCTCCAAGTTTCTCTCTCCTTTCTTTGTTTCTCTGTCTGTAGGGCTCCCTTTAGTATCTCCAGTAGGGCAGGTCTCTTGTTGGCAAATTCTGTCAGCATTTGTTTGTCTGTGAAAAATTTAAGCTCTTCCTCAGATTTGAGGGTGAGCTTTGTTAGATAAAGAATTCTTGGTTGGAAATTTTTCTCCCTCAGAATTTTAAATATATTGTGCCACTGCCTTCTCCCCTCCGTGGTGGCAGCTGATTAGTCACTACTTAGTCTTATGCTGTTTCCTTTGTATGTGGTGAATTGCTTTTCTCTTGCTGCTTTCAGAACTTGCTCCTTCTCTTCCGTGTTTGACAGTGTGATCAGAATATGTCTCGGAGTGGGTTTATTTGGATTTATTCTATTTGGAGTTCGCTGGGCATTTATGGTTTGTGTATTTATGGTGTTTAGAAGATTTGGTAAGTTTTCCCCAACAATTTCTTTGAATACTCTTCCTAAACCTTTACCCTTTTCTTCCCCTTCTGGAACACCAATGAGTCTTATGTTTGAACGTTTTGTATTATATATCATATCCCTGAAGTCCATTTCGATTTTTTCGATTTTTTCCCTGTTCTTTCTTTTGTGCTTTCATTTTCCATTCTGTCATCTTCCAGGTCACTGATTCATTGTTCAGCTTCCTCTAGTCTTGTAGTATGAGTTTCCAGAATCTTTTTAATTTAGTCAACAGTTTCTTTAATTTCCATTAGATCATCTGTTTTTTTATTTAGTCTTGCCATGTCTTCTTTATGCTCTTCTAGGGTCTTCTTGATATCCTTTGTTTCCCGTACTGTGGTCTCATTTTTCTTCTTTAGTTCTTTGATTAGTTGCTCTAGGGACTGTGTCTCTTCTGATCTTTTGATTTGGGTGTTTGGGCTTGGGTTTTCCATATCGTTTGGTTTTTTCATATGCTATAGAATTTTCTGTTGTTTTTGGCCTCTTGGCATTTGCTTAACTTGATAGGGTTCTTTTAGGATTTGTAGACCAATTGAAGTCCTTATCTCTAATTTATCAGATCTACAGCTTCATGGTGTACACTTTCTCTAACTAACCAGCAGGCGGCATCCATGAGCTACCTGTTCTCCACAAGTCAGTTCTCCCCTGCTTTCCCTTTGTGGTGAGTGGGGGAGTGAGTCTTGTGGGGTGCAATTGGTGTACCAAGCTTGCATGTGTAGTTGGTGTTGCCCGCCGTGTATATGGGGCGTGTGTCTGGGCAGTCAGGAAGGGGGGCGGTGGCTCTAACAATCAAATCTCCCTGGTGTTCCTGGAGTTTTAAAGCTGCTGCAATAGTCTTAACCTTCAGTTCAGTCCTGGCACAGTTTGTCTCTGCCACTGACCCACAAGTCCTTGGTATTGGCTTATGGCCCCTGAGACTTGCGAGGGGGTCCCTCTTCCAGGCCATGCACCCCCTGGTCCTCTGTTGAGGGATGACTGTGCTATGTCACAGGTGAGTGCCGTCCCCCCAGGGCGGTTCTGGGCTGCTGGGCTGTGTAGGGAGGCAGCCAGTCTGCTGAAATGATGGCTTAATGGGGCTTTGTTAATTCACACTGCTCCACCTTCCCAACTCTGGGACAACCAGCTGAGGGTGCAGGGAAGGCTAATGTCCACGCCCAGTTTTGTGGTGTGTGCGTGTTATTTGAAGCATTTTTGTCACACATGGTTGTCTGGGGCAGCTCTGAGCTATGGGGCTGGCGACGGGCAGGAGTGTTTCCTGTCCACCAGGATGATGGCTGTGAGTGGACACCCCCCTTTTCTTGGGAAGTTGTGGTGTTTAGTGAATTTTCTCAGCCACTGGATTATTGCCTTTTGTCTCAGAGCTCTCTTAGTTCTGCTCTTGTCTTGACCTGCCCAAATTGCAAGTCTTTGAGGCTTTCTGTATTGGGCTTCTTAGAGTAATTGTTTTAGAAACAGAAAAATAGAGATTAAAAAAAAAAAAAAGTCCTCCTTGCAGATCTAATGGGTTATTGAAATGCTAAGAGAGAAAGCAATTAGGGCCATCAAGGAAAGATCCAGGGGGCAGAGAGATCAGCTTTTCTTCAGGATTTGCATATGCGCCTCAGGGCCTGAGCTCTGCCCTTCCCCTTTCTATGTTCACCAGAACTCCAAAAATCCTCCGCTTTTATTTTGGAGTTTTTCTTTGCTGTTTTTTGCTATGCCTGTCTCCTCTCTGCTGGGCTGGCTGCTATCAGATTCTCTGGTGTCTGGTCTCAGTCTATCTATGGTTGGAGTTTGGATCAGTAGAATGAGTTTCTGATAAGAGCCGCCACTGCAGTTCTCCCTTCTCCTTCCCAGTGCTGACGGCCCCTCCTGCCACGGGACTGAGCCTGGCAGGGAGGGGCGCGGGTCCCCTGGCCGCAGAAACTTACAGATTTCTCTGATCTCAGCAGTTCGACGTGTTCATGAGTGTTGTATGAAGTATGCCCAAAGTCAAATTGCTCTGCTGTGTCCAGTCCACGCAGTTCCTGGCTTTCTACCTACTTTCCTGGAGGAGTATCTAAAACATATAGCTCACCAATCCGCCATCTTGCTCCACCCTCCTACCTGTTTTCTTTTATGAGTACTAGATACTAGATCCTGTTGTTACTTTTTTTTTTTTTTTTACAAGCTGCAAATAGAAATACAAAGCACAAGGGAGACATGGAATTTCATTGAATTTTTATCTTTTTTTCTGCCCTTAAGTCTTAGAACATGTGGATTGCAGGAAAATCAATTAAAAAACAAAAACAAAAAAACTCAAAACAACTGAGGAGATGTTAATTTGTGGTGTTATTGTTTTCTTTAGTTTCCTGTGAAGAAAACAGGATTTTCATTAAATGCTGTTTTGTTGCTTTCCATTGAGAGAGAGAATAGGATGGATTAGCAGCATTTGGAGTTTATATAAGTTTTTGCTTAACATTTAAATGATTTTTGTATGAATGTCTTTGAACATGTTGCCTTCTTTCTGCAGCAACAACTATTAAACAATACAATGCTGTCTTGCCAAGAACAATTTCTTTATATCAGAACGAAACTGTGGAATTTTAACTTATTTTTACTTAGGGTTGGCTTTGAAAGAGAGTTAATTTTTGAATGCTTCGAGATACATGATTTTGATAGAAGGTTAAAATGAAGAAGGGGTTACCAAACATGATATAATCGTACAAAATTTATTTGCATAAAGCTAAAAGATTTTGAGAGAATGAGTAGAAATGAAGATAATGTGGTTCTGTAGTGGGATGATGGATGATTTGTCAGTTTGATTCTTTCCCTGCTTTCTTCCTCCCCAAATTTCCTTAGTGTTTTTTGTATCCTTTTAGCAATGAGTAAACAAGGACAAATAACTCTTGAGTGTTCATTTTTGTTTCATCAAAGGATGTGCTTTTCCAGGGGTGTTTTTTGAGGCCACTAACTGGGAAGAAAAGAGAATTGATCCTGTGGAACCAGCATCCCAGGTACTGTGACCTGAGTCTTAAACTTATTGTCAAGTTAGAACCTGAAGGAGAAATTAACTTGCATTGGACTGAAGCTTCTTGGGGCAGGTTCAATCTCAGTGCAACCTGCCTCTGGGTCTAAAGTTCTGAGGGTTGGCCAGGCTCAGACCTCAGGAGGAGAGAGTGGATGCCACTCATGAACCTGATACCCAACTTCCTTGCTCTGATTTCACAAAAGCTCTCTTTTGTATGAAACTAATACTCATCTAGGCATCTTTGAAATTGTGACTTGAGTATGACCGTTGTGGCCGTGTTATTACTGACTTCTGCTTTGGGGATAAATTAATTTGGTACAGATTAATCCACTTTGGAATGGTCCTCAAAAACTGTGCATCTTTCCTATTTATTCTATTGAATATTCTGTCAAAGTTAGGTGACTGGATGGCCTGACCTTTCTTTTGCTGTGTCCATATTGTTCTAAAATGGGCGTTGACTTTAGATCTGGACAGATTTGGGTTTAAATTCTGGCCCTACCACTTAGTAGTGGGTGCTCTGAGATAAATTGCTCTTTCCTGGGCCTTGGCTTCCGCACCTATAAAATGTTTATAATGATGCTTCATGGTCATGCTGTTGGGAGGGTGTGCTGGTTTGAATCTGTTATGTCCCTCACAAAAGCTATGTTCTTTTATAAGTGGGTGCAGACTTATTATGGGTGGGATCTTTTGATTAGGTTGTTTCCATGGAGATGTGACTCACCTAGCTGTGAGTGAAATCTTTTGATTAGATTATTTCCATAGAAGAGTGGCCTTGCCCATTCAAGGTAGGTCTTGATTCATTTACTGGAGTCCTTAAGAGAGCTCAGGGTCTGACACAGACCCACATGCTTGGAGATGCAGACAGAAAGACGTTTGGAGATGCCAAGCTAAGAGATGAAGACCAGAGTTTGCCCTGGAGAAGCTAAGAAAGCGCTCCAGATATTTAGAGAGAAACATCCTGGGAGAACAAGCAAGGATGCAAAGGAACTGAGAAAAAGAAGCTAAGAGAGACAGAAGCCCAGAGACATTTTGGAGAAAGCCATTTTGAAATGCAACCTGAGAGCAAAGGACCAGCAGATGCCAGCGATGTGCCTTCCCAGCTGACGGAGGTGTTCCGGACGCCATCGACCTTTCTTCAGTGACGGTATCCTCTTGTTGATACCTTAGTTTGGACACTTTTATGGCCTTAGAACTGTAAGTTTGTAACCTAATAAATCCCCCTTTATAGAAGCCAGTCCATTTCTGGTATTTTACATAGTGACAGCTTTAGCAAACTGGAACAGAGGGTTTACTGTGATAACATGTGAAAATGGTTGCTATAGAGTAAATGATCCAGATGTTTAGTTACTTTCTTGATTTCTTGTTGTTGAAATGGTCAATAGGTGACCATTGATAGTCTACTACAGAAATAAATCAGGCATTTTGAATTAACTCCATATTTGATATTATGCTACAAAAGAAGGTCCTTTATCAAAAACTGAAATGTTATTTAGGATTGAAAATTTTTTAAAGAGTTCTTAAAAAAAAGCTGATGGGGAGAGATTTGTAATTGGTGGTAAGCTTTAAATGCTTTACAAATATTCAACTACATGGTCTTGGTTTTTTTTGTTACCTACTCCCACCCCCACCACAGCTTAGTATCTTCAGAGAATGTGGATGACAGTCTCTTGGTGTGTTTGATAACTCAGTACTTCATATTACAGTTTGCTATGCTCATTCATGCAGTTTAATGTGACATAGATTTGGGAGACTTATGGGATTGGGATTTGCGCTTGGCCAGTGATTACCAGCATTGTGATCTGGAACCTGTTGCTTCCTTTCTCACCTGTAAGAGGATCCTCTAGCAATTATAAAGGTTAATATATACTGAGCACTTACTGTGAAACAACAGCAACTGTGGCAAATACGCCATGTGCATTATCCCACTTGACTCCACACATCTATGGGTTGATACAGTCGTTATGCTCGTTTACAAGTCGGGGAACTGAGGCTCACCAAGGTTGCACAAGAGCATGCAGCTAGAGCAGGTGATAGAGCCGGGCTGAATGTTGACTATGAGGACAGAACCTGGCCTGGGGAAGACACTCAGTAAGTGTGAGTGTATACACATCCCCTCCTGTCTTTATCTTAAATTAGTATTTCCCTAAAATACAAGAGCTGCTAGGTTGCAAAATCGAGAATTTCCCCGGAGGGTAGAGTGTCCAGTGACCTACCAGTGTGAGAAAACTCATTCCAACCAAACTGTATTTGGTTGGAATGGTAGCTGCTTTGTGTTTCTTTCTAATGGCTTTTTTAAACCAAGAAAATTTCTGTCCCCTCTGTAGGGGGGATATGTGCCTTTAAAGGATGTAACTGGTATTGTGATGTTTTCTTTAGGAAAAAAATCAGTTATTTCTGTAATCACTGAGCATTCTGTCCTAAGAACACGTTCAGTATAATTACAGAGGATAAGCTGCAGCCAGCAGAGGAGAGCAACTGGCGGTCTCAAAATGTTCTGTAAATATATTAGTTTGAAAATTAAAGTGATGTACTAGTAAAATAGAATTTTTCTTGCCAAATCATTCCTTGTTAATAATGGTCTTTTTCTAGAGGAAGGCTGCTACTTTATTATTTTTTAAAATATAGGTCACATGTTTCTTACAAAATAATCAAAATGTCTTTTAGTACCTGTTAATACTTCCTCTTCTATTTGAGTCAAAATAATTGATGGATTACAAGAAAGCAGATTGAATTTCAAATTAAGAATCTGATTTTAGAAGATACCATTTTTTTCTGCAATTGTAGCTTTGATCCACCTTATTTATTGCTATATTTTGACGTTTAAAATGAGTTAAGGCAACTTACGTGGGTCTTTTCTCCATCTAGGTGATGCTAGCAAAATATAATCATTCAGTTAGTTATAAATAATATCATTGGGCAAAATTATTTCAAAGAATAATTCTTGAGTGGTTGGTTGGGTGACAGTTATTCTTGCCAGAAAATTTCCCAAAGTCTGAATTAGCCTGTTGTGGAAATTTTGGGCTGCTTCCGTAGCATCCAGGGAAAATCAGGCTGTCAGTGTATAGTGAATATATGTCTCATGATTAACAGATGAACAAAGTGCAATTGATTTAAAAGGAAAGCACCACAAGTTTAACACTTGACTCTGGAAAAACAGTGGAGCTATCTATCAATGGGAGAAATTTAAAACACGCCCATTTACTTGAATAATTATGTAATTTCTTTACATTTTTCCTTGAAAGCTAATATTTGTCATGTTAATCAAAATTTTGATGGTTGCATGTAATCTTGAGCTGTTAGCTGTAGACTCCAAGTCATCATTAGCTTTCAAAAGAAATGGGTACTTCTGTTAAGAGTTCTAAAAATAAAATATCAGACGATTATAGGTCATTAGAGAATATTGTTTAATTATTGTTCATTGGTCACTATTCAATGATGTTACTTTAATGGAAGAAATGGAGGTATACAATAAAGTAAGAGTGGGAAGGTAAACAGATTACATTATTTTGAATTTTTCTGGTATAGTCACTGGCTTCCATGCTAAGGAACTATTTGCCCTTTTTTTTTTAATCTTCAAAAGAGTTTCTCGTTTACTTAAACTATGTTTTTTTCATTTTGGTTTTGTTCTGTCTTCTTGTATGTAAAGAAACCCTTGAGTCTCAAACCTTTAGCCACTCTCTTATTCAGAGGAAGATTTGAGAACTTGGCAAATCTTGCATCAATCAAGGGTTAGAAAGAGAGTGATTGGTTAGAGAAACCATTTCATTTCCCTGCATCTCTGGAGTCAGTTCTATACAGTGTATCTATGTAATTTTTTTCAAAAAAAGATAATCAGAGACACATATTCACATACAATACAGAAGAAAGGGAGTAGTGGGTTGAATGGTGGCCACCCCTTCCCTTCAAAAAGATATGTCTGTGTCTTAGTCTCTGGTACTGTCAATGTTACGTTATATGGCAAAAGATGTGCTTAACTTAAGGATTTTGAGAGGAGAGGCTTATCCTGGTTCATCCAGTGACAAGCGTTTTTATAAGAGTGAGGCAGAAGGAGAGATCAGACAGAAGGGATGGAGGCAGTGTGACCACAGAGGCACAAACTGGAGTGAGGCAGCCACAAGCCAAGTAATGCTGGAGCCACCGGAAGCTAGAAGCGGCAAAGAACAGATTCTCCTGCAGACCCTCCAGGAGGCGTGTGGCCCTGCCAACACCGTGATTTCAGACCCCTGGCCTCCAGAGCTGAAGAAATAAATTTCTGTTGTTTTGAGCCACCTAGTTTGGAGTAATTTGTTAAGTAGTCACAGGTAAAGAATACCCAGAGCTTTGGAGTAGACTGCCTGGGTTTGAATTCCGGCTTCACATACTAATGCTGTGACCTTGGGCAAGTTATTGAACCTCACTGTCTGTGCCTCTGTTTTCTCATCTGTAAAGTAGGGGCAACAAGAATGCCTTTCTCATATAGTTGTTTTGAACAGTGCCTGGCAGAATCATATCAAGGCTAAATAGAAATGATTTTTGGTCATTCAGCAAATATTTGTTGAGGTTCTTAGAGCCAGGCCCTGTGCTAGGCAATGATCAACAGATATGATCCCTACCTGCATGGATCCTTCAGGTGGCTATTCTTTCCGTTAATGTGAAGAAGAAACAAAGGTGAGTTCCACGAGTCATCTTTATGGGCAAGAAGTGGGAGTCTCGTATGAACATGTGCTGGGGAGGCAGTGACCATGGAGCCAGACTGTCTGGGTTTAAATTCTGGTTCTGATTGTCTCTGATCTTGGACAATAATGAAATATTTACCTTTCTTTGCCTCCACATCTGCAAAATGGGGACAATAATAGTCCCTTCCTCAATAGCATTGTTATATGGATTATATGAGTTAAAACATTTAAAGTGCCTGGAATACTAAGCACTTAAATGAATAATGTATTATTAAATGAACCCAGAGGGGTTTCATATTTGTAAGTTAATTCCTTCTTTTGATATTTATTAAGTATGTAGAATTCAGGAATGAATAAGATGCCGCTCCTTTCCAAAAGAACTCATAGTTAAGTAGGGAGAGGTTGATTTATTTACATGTTAGTGAAATAGCATATGAATGAAGAAAATAGTAGTAGAAAGTAGAGCATGATTAATTCTGCTTGGGAGTATCAGGGAAGGTTTCCCAGAGAAGGTGCGTTTAGTTTGCCAGGGCTTCCATGATAAATACCATGGGCTGGTTCACTTAAGCAACAGTCTACCACAAATTTTGAAGGTTGAGAAGGAGTTTGCCAGTTAGTAAAGTAGGCAAAGGGCTTTCGGTGAAGTGGGAGCAATATATCCAAAGGCTTGGATTCTTAACACCATGTCACATACAGGAAACAGCCAGTAGTCACTCATATTTGTTAAGAGAACTGGTTCTGGAGCCAGACTGTTAGGATTCGTATCCTGCCATTTACTGCTTTGTGACCTTGGGCTAATTTCTTGACCTCTCTGTGCCTCTGTAGCTTTGTCTTTTAAATAGGAATGACAGGCTTTCGAGAAGTTTTAAATGGGTAGATGAATTTTAAGTGCTTAGACCAGTGCTTGGCCAAAGTAAATGCTCAAGACATATTAGCTGTGATTAATATTATTACTCTTGTCTTTGCTATTAGAGAAGAGGGTTAAGAAGTCTCACCTGGTATTCTTAGTTGATTCCATGATATCCATTGGCCTGGATATATGCTGCATCCTCAGATTCATTTATGTTGTTGGAAACAGCTTTCACCACTTGAACATTAGTATTAGGAGGTGAAAAATAAAAACATACAGGGCTTACTGTTTAAATAGGGGAAAAATGATTAAAATAAGCCAGACATTGGCACAAAGCTATGTGCAGATTGCTGATTAGGCAAAATAATTGAAAAAAAACCCCAGCATGTTGAACCAACATGGTTTTGTTTTTAAATCTGGTGAACCACCTGTATCTTGAAGCAGTCAATTCAAAGACAGTTTTGGTTTGTTGTTAATTGTCTCCAAATTACCTGTAACATCATAATGTTCTGAACCACTTGTAATTTAAATTAAAATACCTGAACATAATCCTCTGGTGGTGCCTCAGTTGGCATGTGTTCAGAGGTGAAGAAGGAGGTATGTGGGCCTCGAGATTATAGCAAATGCATGATTTCAACCATGGTCTCACTTATTATTATTTCTTTTTGAAGGAGGGTGCCATTTCCAAATGGAAATAACTTGGTGGTTTTCTTTGATCATGACAGGAAAATGTGCTCATTATGACAAGACTGAGGTAAAAAAGAAAAAAGAAAGTAAACATTCTAGAAAGTTCAACATTTGTAGATAGTAATTGTTAACATATGGGCTAAAGCCTTCTAAGCCTCCTCCCATCCACAAAACAATTAGGCCTTTCTCAACTGCAGGGGCAGCTAAAGCCAGCATTGGACATGGGGCAGGCTGGGTGCTTAATTAGAAATTGTTCTGGAAAATTCAGAACAGAAATAATGTAATGATGATAATGGGATTGTTTTATATTAAATTAGTTCAAAATGTTAATGATGATAAGTGGCTGGACAAAGGTTATCTATTTATTCACTCAACATGTATTGACTCAGTGCCAGTTACATGTTAGGAGTATAGCAGTGAACACAACAGACAAAAATCTGAGTTTTTGTGGAACTTGCCCCTAATGGAGGAATTATAGGCAATAACTAAATAAAATAGGTAATTGACTTTACAAGATGTAAGTGCTGTAGAGAAAAAACCAAACCAGATTAGGGGGATGGGGAAGAAGGGGTGGGGCTATGAGGAGAGGATGTGATTTTAAATAGGGTAGTCAGAGAAGACCTTACAGAGAAGGATATGGGGAAGTAACATTCTGGGCAGAGATGTTGGAAAAGCAGCAAGGATATCAGCATAGCTGGAATGAAGTGAATGAGGGCAGGAGGAGTAGATGGGGTCAGAAAGGAAATGGAACTGGGGGTAGAGGTGGTACAACATTCAAATGACTTAGGCCATTGAAAGGGTCTTGACTTTGACTTCAATTGATATGTGAAGCCATTGGAGGGTTCCCAGCCAAAGACAACATGATCTGACTTACGTTTTTATAAGGATAATCTGTGGTGAGAAGAGATTTTAGGGATTCTGGAGTAGGAGCAGGGAGACCAGTTATGAGACTATTGTGGTCGTCTGGTTTGAGACATGATGGAGACTTGGATAAGGATGGTAGCAGTGGAAGTGCTGAGAAGTGACTGGATTCCAAACATTTTCAAAGTGGAGCCAACAGGATTTTTTGTTGGGTCAAATGTGGAATGTGATAGAAAGGAGCCAAGGGTGATTCTGAGGATTTTAGTCTGAGCAGCTGGTAAAGGTGAGGCTGCTTTGAATTGAGATGGAGAAGACTGTGATCCAGTGGAGCAGGCTTTGCGAGGAATTCAGCTTTGGACATGAGAATTTGAGATGGTTAATAGACATCCAGGTGGAGATAAGGACTAGACAGTTGGGTCTGTGGGTTTGGAGCTTAGGGGAGAGGCTGAGCTGGAGCTATAGGTTTGGGATGACAAAGAAGGCACTTAATGCCTTGTCACTTGATGAGATCACCTAAGGAGGGAGTGAAAATAGAGAAGACTTCCAAAAACTGAGTTCTAGCACTGGCAACTTAAGAGGCTGGGGAGATGAGGAAGAATAAACAAAGGAGACTTGAGAAAAAGTGGCCACTGTGGTGGGAGTGTAGGAGCCAAGTGAAGATGTGCTTCAGGGGAGAGGTGTGATCACCTGGGTCAAATCTAAAAATAAATCACATCATTGAAAAATTTATGAGTGTTTTCAAGACATACAGAATTGTATTAAATAAAAAGTATAAATGTCCTGTCCTCTCTTCCCACTCCCTAGAGGGAGTATTGTTAATAGATAATAGTCTGGGTAACTGTCCAGATGTGAGAATTTATATATCTATAATTACAGATATCTATATATATAGTCTTATCTATAAATTTCTTTCTAGCAAAATATTTCAAATGTAAAAATATTCCAAAAATAGAGACTAATTTGCTAAATATTTGGGTTCCTTCTGCATAGTAAACAAATATTACCATTTTTCTGTATGTTTTGAAATTTGTCTTTACTTCCTTTATTATTGCAGTTAGTTCTCCTGTTTTTACTTGTATCTTTAAACATGCACACGTATACCAGTCTTGCTAGTGTGCATGCATGCATGTTGCACTCTCTCTCTCCCTGCTCAGATTCTTCTGCTCAACCCAAGGCTGTGCTCTGTTTTACAGACAGCTGATGTAACAGCAGCTATGGAGGTCCTGTATCCAGCTGGATCCTGGGAGATCCACCCAAGTAATGATGCAGAAAACAGCAGCTTCCACAGGGGAAGTGTTAAGCTTGCTAATGGAAGTAGCTTTGGGGAGTCCTAGGTTTGCATTTGGAGAGCCCAGGAATGCCAGTGCTAGGCCTGTGGTCTGGGAGAAGGACTGAGGCCTTGTGCCCTTTAATCTTTACTTTAATTCCTAGCTTTGTTCACTAACTGTGACCATGGGCAAGTCACCTAACTTTCACACACCTCAGTTTCCTTTATCCATAGACTGGAGACAGTAATTCCCACCTTAATAGGTTCTGTGAGGATTGCATGAGAGAACATAAGTAAACTGTCTAAGAGTGCTGTTTTAGTTTCCTAACTGCTAAAGAAAAACACCATACAATGGGTTGGCTTAAACAATGGAAATTTATTGACTCAGTTTTGAGGCTAGGAGAAGTCCAAAATCAGGGTGTCAGCAAAGCGATGCTTTCTCCCTGTGGCGTTCTAGAGCTGGCTGCTGGTGATCCTTGGTCCTTGGCTTTTCTGGGTTCTGTTGACTTCTGGCTGCTCTCTCTGTGGCTTTTTCTATGTCTGACTTTCACTCTGCTTATGAAAGACTCTAGTAATCTTGATTAAAACCCAACCTGGTTCATTTGGGCCACACTTTACTTGAAGTAACATCTTGAGGACATCTTATTTACAATGGGTCCATACCCACAGGAATGGATGTAGTTTAAGAATGCGTCTTTCTGGGGTACATAGCTGCAAGCCACCGTAAGGGCTTGCCATATAGTAACTACCAACCCATTTGTTCTCTTTTCCTTAAGTCTTTCTCACTATTTTCTATTTTATTGTTAAGTCATTGGTGGGTGAAAAAGGTATGTAGGTAAATTATTTAAGTAAATATACCCTCCCAGTTGTCTAGAAAGAAATACTGAAGTTAAAGAAACCTAGTGCATAAAATGGTTGAGCTGAGACTAGAGTTCTGCCATTTTTTTTAAAAAAAGCCAGTCTCTTAGTTAGTAAACCTTTAAGTTTCACTGTGGACAGGTTCACTGTCAAGTCCCACTACCAGATGTTTGGTAGTTTTTTGGAAAAGAGTAGCTAATGATCTGGGCTCTCTTACAGCCACTGTGCTCTACCTGTCCTGTTCTCCTGCCTCGGGAGAGACTAGCACCTGCTTAGAGCCATCTGAACATCAGTTGGGGTGGTCTCAGTGGTCACACATGTGGTTTGACCGGATGCCATCAGCTGGCTATGGTTTTATGAAGACAGGTCCTTAACTGTGGTGGCGAAATGAAGGAGTTGAAATGAGTAAGAGAGAAGAATGACTTCATTTTTTTTTGTCATTGATGACACATAATGAGTCTTATAGATGTGGCCACTGCAGTTGGGGAATGGGACTGAGGCAGGGCTGCTCACCACAACAGCAGTGTGATCCAGTGGCGCTCCTCCCCAGTGGTTCTGAGACTGGCTCCTCTACTTGGGAGGTGACTCACATTCCTTAAGAATCTTCTCCCTTCTTTCCTCCCTTCGTTCCTTCCTCCCTTCCTCCCTTCTTCCCTTCTCTCTTCCTCCCTTCCTTTCATAGAACTCCAGTACATCTCCCACCCAGATATTCAGATTCACAACTTTTAACAGTTTTTAACTTTTGCCATATTGATGTGTCTATCCATCCACCCATCTGTTTGTCTATCTGTTCATCTATTTCTAAACATTAGAGTGTACATTGTTATTTGTCACACTCCTTGAACACTTAACACTTCCATGTACTTTTCCTAAGAACAAGGATGTTCACATACATAACCACTTCAAGTACAGTTATCAAGTTTAACATAAATAGAAAGCTTACAGTTTGCATTCCAATTTTTTTTCATATGTCCCAACAATATCCTTTTGGGCATTTTCTCCATTATTAGAGCCAGTGCAGGGTCTTGTACTACATATAATTGTTACTGTTTCTTTAAGCCTCTCTCTCTCTTTTTTAAATTAAATACAGTTTTATTGAGATATATTCATATACCGTACAGTCATCCATGGTGTGCAATCAACTGTTCACAGTATGATCATATAGTTATGCATTCATCACCCCAATCTACTTTTGAACATTTTCCTTACACCAGAAAGAATCAGAATCAGAATTAAAAATAAAAGTAAAAAAGAACACCCAAACCATCCCCCCCATCCCACCCTATTTTTCATTTAGTTTTTGTCCCCATTTTTCTCTCTTTCTTTAATTGTGGAAACATATATATAAGAATCTTTTTTTTTTTTTTTTTTGTACACTTCGGTTTCCTAAGAAGGATTGGGAGAAAACTATAAATAAATAAATGCATAGAAATAAACTTTTGAAAGAACTTAATAGCTACTGACATTGTCAATGGACCCCTAGTTGGGCAGAGGAATTAAGTAGGCTCTTGCAAATTATTCATAAGCTGGCCATATGATTAGATCATGTTAAGCACACAGACATTAATGAGGGCAAAAGGTATGCTGTTTATTGGCTCAAGTAGACAAAGAAGGAAAATACATGTGATAGAAGTTTTCCACTCCCCTTCCAGTGTCCCATCCCTGCTTCCACCTGTGGCATGTTTTCATAGAGCATTTCCTTCTGGGGCAGGCAAGGTTGCTCTCAGTACTTTCTTGGCTTCGTGGCTGTGACCTGAGTCCATTGACTCCCCATTGAGCTCTTCCCTAGGAAGAGTTACATTGATGCAGTTAGGTCTTATAGCATCATTCACATGGGAATGGTGGACAGACTTCAGCAATATCATAGCTGGTCTGGGTTCCCCCTTCCTCCAGGCATTTTGCTGCTCTGGGCCATCAGGAAGAGACCGTTTTAGTTTCTCATCTGCTGAAACAAAGATCATAAAATGGGTTGGCTTAAAAATAGGAATTTATTGGTTCATGGTTTCAGAGGGTAGAAGGCATGCTTCCTTTTAGAGTCTGTATCCTCTGTCTGGGCGGCAGTGTTTGGGGTTCCTTGGCTTTTCTGTCACATGGGAATGCACATGGCAGTGCCTTCTCCTTTCTCTTCCATGTTCCGCTGATTTCTAGCTTCTGACTGTACACAATGGCTTCTCTCTTTCTCTGCCCAATTTCCCTTGCTTATGAGGATTTCAGGCCATGTTGGATTTGCTCCCTCGTTCAGTTTGAGCACACCTTAACTAATAACCTCTTCAAAGGTCCTGTTTACAAATGTGTCACACCCACAGGACCAGGGGTTGGACCTGGACATGCCTTCTGTGGGGGACATGATTCAATCCCCAACAGAGACCATGGTCCATTTCTCTAAAACTCTTTCATCAGAAATGGGAATTAGCTTTCCTTGGCTTTCTTCTCAGATCTTCTCAGAAAATAATATTAAAAAAAAAATTTTATAGACTTTATTTTTTAGAGCAGCTTTAGGTTATAGAAAAATTGAACAGATAGTTACCATATACCCCCTCCATCCTACCACTACCCCACTATTTCCCCTATTTTGAATATCTGCATTGCATTAGTATGGTACATTTATTACAATTGATGAACCAAACAGATACATTGTTGTTTTCTAAAGTTAGTGGTTTACATTAAGATTTGTTCTTTGTGTTGTGTAGTTCTATGGGTACATAGTAATGTCTCTGATCCACCATTACAGTATCATATAGAATAGTTCCACTGTCCTAAGAATTGGCTGTGCTCCACATCCCCCATTTGCCCTCAAACCCGTGACAACCATCAGTCTTTTTACTGTCTGTTATTTTGGCTTTTCCAGAATGTCATATAAGTGGAATCATATAGTATGTGGTTTTTCCAGATTGGGTTCTTTCATGTAGCAATATGCATTTAAGGTTCTGCCATGTCTTTTCATGGCTTGCTGGCTCATTTCTTTTTATCACTGAAAAGAGTTATACTTTTTATTGGCTCACCTGCTTTATGGTACTTAGGAGATAAAGATTAGCTAATTTGAGGAATCAATGTATGTTTATGGCCTAGTGTATGTGACTAGTATGAAGTTACCTCTGATGCATTTCTGTAGAACAGAATGTTGTAAACCAAAACATGCCCGACACCAAACATAGTGCTATAAATGGGGACTCATAGCCCTTTTTCTGTGGCTGATGCTTGCCCTTCTTTTCTTACCTTCTTTTGTGACATGGGCACATCAGAACTTTAAGAAATAGCATATGTAGGAAATTCTTTTGATAAGGTCAATTTTAGCAAATAATTATACTAAGCTGTATATGAAAATGTGGGGCATTTTTATTTCTTAAATGAATGTAGTATTAGGGATTAAGTCAACTTTTAATGAAAACATAATGGCATATGTAAAATTGGACCTACTTGGATGAAGGTATGACACTTGATCTTAGGCCAGAAAGTGTTTTTTTTTTTTCTCCAAAGGAAATGAGCCTTCTCTTTATTTGGCATTTTCAATATCTATAATCTGCATCTCCTTGAAGAAACAAGGGAGGTTAAAATATTGAAAACCAGTTCATCTTGCCCCACACAAGATTTGATTTACTATCACTACAATAAAGATTATAACCATGTAGAGATGATTTATGAACTAGTAATTAATTCCTACATGAAAATGGAGACCACATTTTATAAAAAAATAAACTAAATCACATCAAATTACTGAAGAGTTATAAGCTTAAGATAGGATTTTAGATGGGTTACTTAATTCTGTTTGCAGTACACTGAAATTTCCTACCCAAGCCTCAGTCCTGAATCTTTAGCCTTCTATAAACCTTTAGGTGGATGATTTTGAACTATATATTTGCAGTTGTGACCTTTTCCTTGAACTTTAGTCTTGACCTTTAAATTTCTAGTCATGAAATTTTAAGGGAATTTTATTGAGGGCATGTTGAATTGTTCAAACAAAATCCAGTAAACATTTATTTAGTGCCAACCCTGTGCTAGGCAGTATACAAGGTGCTTAGGGAACAAAAGCAAATGGGTGCTGGAGTGGTCTTCTAGGGGTTCACAGATCAGTGTTTATTTAGAGACCTGTTCTGATAACACCAAAGAGAGATTGGTAAGTTTTGTCCTGGGGTTTTAGGGAAAGTAGAAGGAAATGAGGCACTATGGCGGGGTCTGGCCCTGCCTCTGAAGAATTTCAGCCATGTTCAAGCCATTTAGCTAATGACTTCCTCATAAAAGTGAAATATATCTGTGTTCACTTGTACAGAGGACTTTAATTTGTTGAAATCTTTTTACTGCTTGATTTCCTAGGCAAGGCTGTTTTGTTATCAAGTAACAGTTGTCAGTGACCTGTTTTGGGTGAGAGAATTCGTCATCACCGTGATGCTGCAGGTGTAGAATGTTTTTATTTATTAAGTATTTTATTTTTATTAAGATATAGCTTATATACAGTGGCACATACAAATACAAGTTTTAAGTGTATAGCTTGGTGCATTTTTCCATATAGATGCACCTGTGTAGCCATTACTCAAATCCAGATAAAGAACATTTTCTTCCCTCCGTAGCTTTACTCATGCCCCACTACAGGCAGCTCCCCTCCCAACGTACCTTCATCAGTGTGGATTAGTTTTGCCTGTTTTAAACTTCCTGTAAATGGAATCAGAATATGTGCTCTTTCATGTCAGGTGTCTTGTGTTCAACCATCCATGTTGTGGGTAGCAGTAGTTTATCCTTTTTCACTGTGTATATAGTATTCCATTATATGAATGTGCTTCAACTTGTCCATATTATTGTTGGATATTTGATTTCCCAATTTTGGGCTGTTAGGAATAATGCTGCTATGAACATTCTTGTATATGATTTAGTGGTATATTTTCTTTAAGGTATATTTTTATTTTTTTATTTTTTTATTTTATTTATTTTTTAATTCAGTTTTATTGAAATATATTCACAAACCATACAGTCATCCATGGTATACAATCATCTGTTCACAGTATGATCATATAGTTATGCGTTCATCACCACAATCTATTTCTGAACATTTTCCTTACATCAGAAAGAATCAGAATAAGAATAAAAAATAAAAGTGAAAAGAGAATACCCAAACCATCCCCCCATCCCACCCTATTTGTCATTTAGTTTTTACTCCCATTTTTCTACTGATTTTTTTTTCAATTTTTTAACTTTGTTTATCAAAAAATTAAAAACAAACAGGCAAACAACAACCAAAAAAACCCCACAACATTTCAAACAAAGCAATGGATTAAGGAAAACAAATAACCTAAAATAACTACTTTGCTTCCAATATGTTCCTACCATACCCCAAGAAAATTAATAAACCATGTCCAAACAGAGGAGTAAGAAAAACAAATAATCTAAAATAACTACATTGCTTCCAACATGTTCCTACCATACCCCAAGAAAATTAACAACCCCTAAGAAAACAAAGGAATAAGAGAAAAAAAAACCTAAAATAACTCTATTGCTTCCAACATGATCTTACTATATCCAAGAAAGTTTACAAACCATAATCATTCCTGAGCATTCCCATAACATTGAGATTACCCTCCATAGTTTATCTGTTTTTATTAGATTATCATTCCCCCTCCACTAATTGGTATCTCTAGGTCCCCTACATTCTACAGTATAAAACATTGTACATTTTTCACAGAATTCACATTAGTGGTAACATACAATATCTCTCTTTTTGTGCCTGGCTTATTTTGCTCAGCATTATGTCTTTTTTTTTTTTTTTTTTTTAATCTTCATTTTATTGAGATATATTCATATACCACGCAGTCATACAAAACAAATCGTACTTTCGATTGTTCACAGTACCATTACATAGTTGTACATTCATCACCCAAATCAATCCCTGACACCTTCATTAGCACACACACAAGAATAACAAGAATAATAATTAGAGTGAAAAAGAGCAATTGAAGTAAAAAAGAACACTGGGTACCTTTGTCTGTTTGTTTCCTTCCCCTATTTTTCTACTCATCCATCCATAAACTAGACAAAGTGGAGTGTGGTCCTTATGGCTTTCCCAATCCCGTTGTCACCCCTCATAAGCTACATTTTTATACAACTGTCTTCGAGATTCATGGGTTCTGGGTTGTAGTTTGATAGTTTCAGGTATCCACCACCAGCTACCCCAATTCTTTAGAACCTAAAAAGGGTTGTCTAAAGTGTGCGTAAGAGTGCCCACCAGAGTGACCTCTCGGCTCCTTTTGGATTCTCTCTGCCACTGAAGCTTATTTCATTTCCTTTCACATCCCCCTTTTGGTCAAGAAGATGTTCTCCGTCCCACGATGCCAGGTCTACATTCCTCCCCGGGAGTCATATTCCACGTTGCCAGGGAGATTCACTCCCCTGGGTGTCCGATCCCACGTAGGGGGGAGGGCAGTGATTTCACCTTTCAGGTTGGCTTAGCTAGAGAGACAGGGCCACATCTGAGCAACAAAGAGGCATTCGGGAGGAGGCTCTTAGGCACAACCATAGGGAGGCCTAGCCTCTCCTTTGCAGCAACCGTCTTCCCGAGGGTAAAACCTGTGGTAGAGGGCTCAACCCATCAAACCACCAGTCCCCTATGTCTGTGGTCATGTTAGCAACCATGGAGGTGGGGTAGGCGAATACCCCTGCATTCTCCACAGGCTCCTCAAGGGAGCACTACATCTTTTTTTTTTCCTTTTCTTTTTCTTTTTTTTTTTTAACTTTCCCTTCTTTTTTAAATCAACTGTATGAAAAAAAAGTTAAAAAGAAAACAAGCATACAATAAAAGAACATTTCAAAGAGACCATAACAAGGGAGTAAGAAAAAGACAACTAACCTAAGATAACTGCTTAACTTCCAACATGTTCCTACTTTACCCCAAGAAAGTTACCTAATATAGCAACATTTCTGTGAACTTGCTCCTACTATATCCATCAGAAATTAACAGACCATAGTCATTCCTGGGCATCCCCAGAATGTTAAATAGCTTATCTGTTCTTCTTGGATTATTGTTCCCCCTTCCTTAATTGCTCTTTATTGCTAGTTCCCCTACATTCTACATTATAAACCATTTGTTTTACATTTTTCAAAGTTCACATTAGTGGTAGCATATAATATTTCTCTTTTTGTGCCTGGCTTATTTCGCTCAGCATTATGTCTTCAAGGTTCATCCATGTTGTCATATGTTTCACGAGATAGTTCCTTCTTACTGCCGTGTAGTATTCCATCGTGTGTATATACCACATTTTATTTATCCACTCATCTGTTGAAGGACATTTGGTTTGTTTCCATCTGTTGGCAATTGTGAATAATGCTGCTATGAACATTGGCGTGCAGATATCTGTTCGTGTCACTGCTTTCCGATCTTCCGGGTATATACCGAGAAGTGCAATCGCTGGATCGAATGGTAACTCTATATCTAGTTTTCTAAGTAACTGCCAGACTGACTTCCAGAGTGGCTGAACCATTATACAGTCCCACCAACAGTGAATAAGAGTTCCAATTTCTCCACATCCCCTCCAGCATTTGTAGTTTCCTGTTTGTTTAATGGCATCCATTCTAATCGGTGTTAGATGGTATCTCATTGTGGTCTTAATTTGCATCTCTCTAATAGCTAGTGAAGCTGAACATTTTTTCATGTGTTTCTCGGCCATTTGTATTTCCTCTTCAGAGAACTGTCTTTTCATATCTTTTGCCCATTTTATAATTGGGCCGACTGTACTATTGTCATTGAGTTGTAGGATTTCTTTATATATGCAAGATATCAGTCTTTTGTCAGATACATGGTTTCCAAAAATTTTTTCCCATTGAGTTGGCTGCCTCTTTACCTTTTTGAGAAATTCCTTTGAGGTGCAGAAACTTCTAAGCTTGAGGAGTTCCCATTTATCTATTTTCTCTTTTGTTGCTTGTGCTTTGGGTGTAAAGTCTAGGAAGTGGCCGCCTAATACAAGGTCTTGAAGATGTTTTCCTACATTATCTTCTAGGAGTTTTATGGTACTTTCTTTTATATTGAGATCTTTGGTCCATTTTGAGTTAATTTTTGTGTAGGGGGTGAGGTAGGGGTCCTCTTTCATTCTTTTGGATATGGATATCCAACTCTCCCAGCCCCATTTGTTGAAAAGACCATTATGACTCAGTTCAGTGACTTTGGGGGCCTTATCAAAGATCAGTCGGCCATAGATCTGAGGGTCTATCTCCGAATTCTCAATTCGATTCCATTGATCTAAGGTATATTTTTAGAGGTTTGATTGCTGGGTTATAAGGAATACATATGTTTAACTTAAATAGACTCTGCCGAAGTCTTCCAAAGTGTTTGCTCTAATTTACGTTCCCACCAGGCATTAGGGTACCACCACTTTTTGAACCTTATAGGACTTCTTGTGTTCCTAATCGTAGTTAATAGCACCACCATCGCACAGGCACCAAAGCCAGAAACCTTCCTGCTTCATTTCTCTTGCCTTATCCAGGTCAACAGAAATGTCCAGTCTTCTGAAATGTCCCTGAAATCTGTTCCCTGTTTTCAGTCTCCAATTGTCTTCATTTTTTTCCCTCTTCATCTTGACCAAAGTCTGCTAATTGGTTGTTCTATCTCTAGACTTTCTTTCCTACAAGCCAACTTTAGATGTTCTCCTAGAATATGAAGATGGTAACTAAAAGCATTCATCACAATTCATAGACACTTTAATGTAAATTGAATGGGAATCTAATTTAAAACTGGCTGTAATGTAAAGTCTAAACTCCTTTGGATAAATCTATATTGGAATGTTAAAGAGTAATGATCTCTCAGTTTATTGGAAAGATCATTTAAAAATATATGTACATGCATGTGCAACTATATCAAGAGAGTAAGGGATATAACTTTTGCTTCTGCAGTAAGATTTGGATTATGGAATCATCTAAAATAGGAAAAGATAAGTTCATGTCACAGAAATGAATGTGAGTATTGTCTATTGAAGGATCTTTTTGGTTGGATTTTGAAACTCTTGATTGTTAATAATCAGTAACTTTTGGATGACACTTCACAGTTTAAGAATTTGTGTGTGTGTACATAAATGCATGTATCTTCATTTAATTCTTACCATGACCATGTTAAATAGGTAGCTTTATAGCTTCCTCTTTTTGTAGGTAAAGAATGGGGTCTCTGAGGAGCTGAAAGACTCACCCAGTATAACATGGACTTTGGTGCATACTGCCAAGCCTTCTGCCTTTGTAGCATGTAGTCCTTAAATTAAATTACACCCAACCTGTATACATGGCTTCTGTAGACAGAATCTGAATTTAAAAATCAGTAGTTTGATATAGATTACATAAAAACTTATTAGCTCATTGGCACAAATATATGCTCTTATTACTGTTTCTTTAGTTTTCTCAAATTAAAATGCTTTTATCTTTTCTCATGTTAGATAAATGATGTAGGTTTTAATAGAAAAATACAGTAATGTATAACAAAGTATAAAAGAGAAATAAATAATCACTGAAATCCCACCACCTAGATAGGTGTTACTTTTTAATATTGTGAAAGTGAAGGAGTGTTGCCCCCTATTACCTGAGATCCTGTTTTGTGTCATCAGGTCTTCAGTTTATTATGATACAAACTCTAGCTGAAACTCATCTCTGACCTGATTTTGTTTCTGTGCTGTGGTTATTTGGATGCCAATAATCTTCAACGAAAAGGCATAATATAAAATAGCCTTCTCACATTATTGATAGCTACACATGTGCAGAGGCCATGAATTTTGGTGATGAAATTAGGATCCTCATTTCTATGTTCCCTAAATATTCATTTATATTTTCATAGGAACATATAGTCCAGTTAAATGCATGGGATTTGGAGTCTGCCAGGCCTGGCTTCTTTGCTTTCTAGTTATATGACCTTGAGCATGTTACTCAACTACTTGGAGCCTCAGTTTTGTCTCTCAATAATTGGAATAGTGCCTACCTGATAGAGTAGTTGTGAAGATCCAGGTCAGATCATGTAAGTGCTAAGGAAGTTGTGGTTATTATTAATAATGGTAATGATGGGACTTTAGGTTAGTTGTACTTTGTTTCCAAAATGAAGTGGAGATCTGAACTTTCACAACGATAATAATGAGCTGTCTCATTAGGATTGCACAGAAGCTTCATTTTCCGAATGGTAAAACTGTTGGCATGGTGGTAAAGGATGGCACGTTATACTTGGGAGCTTCTTGAATGTTGCTTAGTGGCAAACATAGCAGAGAACCAAAGGTCACAGCATGTATGCACAATCCTGCAAAGTTAGGTGCATACCAGACGAATGAATAACCTACTAATTATTATCCTAACTTAGAGAAAGTCTGGTAGAATTGTAGCTTCAGGCACTATGTAAGACTTAGCTTTTAAGCTGGCAAAATGCTGATTACTATTTTTAGTTCAGTTTCTGCTCTTTAAAAAGACTTTAAAAAGTAGCATACTTCTTGCTACTCCTGGATGGTTTTATGTATTTTAATTAATGTTATCTTATTGCATTTGTGCCCCAAGGCTGCCTTAGTGAAAGATGTAATTTCAGAAGCTTGATGAAATTAGATAGGTCTGACTGGGAAGACTGTTATTCATATTTATGGTTGTAAAATATTTCAGGTATATCTGTGTGAACATTCCTGTGTATTTAAAATACACAGACAATTTTCTGAATGCATTGTTTTAAAGCATTCTAACTAGCTGCTCTTGTAGGGTGATTACAGACCAGTAAAGCAAGACTAGCTCCAGCTTGAGGGTGAATTTATTGTTGTTTTTGGTGTTAAACATGGTTTTACATTTTTTTGCTTTGAATCTCATCATGCAATGATATGTGAAGAGATGAAAATAATTCCAGAAACCCAATATACACAAAACCCCAGCTTTATTATTTTATAGTCAGAGATCACACATTCTTGATTGAATTGGTATGAGGTATGTGACCAGGTAGAAATCAGCTTTATTTGGGCCTGAATGAGTAGCTAACTATAGAGCATGGAAAATGTGTTTTAAATCACTTGTCAGAGCTGAATGCAATTAAAGCATTGCAATAAAGTGAAAGACAATCCTCTGAGAAAGAAAAAATAATAGTTTGAGTGAGGCTTGAAATAAGACATAACCATTAAAGAGAAAGGCTATAATAAACTTTATAATGGTAAAATACAGAGCAGAGTTTCTTTTAAGTGGGGATTAAGAATTAACATATAAGATGTCACAAAGCAATTGAAAATTAATTACACAGTAGCTTCCCTTCCTTAAAGGTATAGGGTTCTGAAATACAACTGATAGAACTTGACATTGTGAAACTTGAAATGTTAGGAGGGAAAGAGGTTAAATGTATCAAGATAGTAAGTGCACCTCACTGTTTTTAAAGTTCTTTAAAATTGAAGCAGAAAACACACTAAATATAAACAATGCCAGTAACGTTTTTATACATTAAAAAATAGTAATAATGGGTACTATACAATTTCTATTTTAATTCCGTGTTCATTAGGTACCTTACTCATAGTTTCATTGTAATATTCCTTTTGCTTTGTGACAGATAATGACTATATTAAGAGGCTTTTTTCCCCTCCAGTTCAATCTTTTATCGAAATAGTCAATGCCTTTTCATTCATTCATTCATTCATTCAATCATTTTAACTTTGTACCAGACACTATTTGAGGCATTGGGGATACAACCATGAGTGAATACAATTACATTCTAGTTGGGGGAGGTAGATGATAAGTATTACAGATTGGGTTCTCCAGAAGCAGACCATGAGATGGAGTTTGTGGAATGTTTATTAGGGAGATGTGAATGGAATAGGGGCAGAAGCAGGCTTGGGCAGGGCAATAAGTCGAACTGAGATGCAGATCTGACAAAGCCTCTGCCAGTTTCCGGAGAGCTCTGGAGTGTATATTGCTGTCAAAGAGCCTGGCCCTGTGTGGTAACCTCACTGTTACCAGGTGCAGGTTGCCCCAGGAGGTTGTGACCTCAGTGTGGATGGGGCTGCTCTGCTGCTGAGGCCGATCCCGAAGGAGCTGGGAACTGGAAGCTGTCTACCTGCAGCTGCTCAGCAGTCCTTCTTTGAAGGGCAAACTAGGTAGTGTGTCTCCTGGTGCATCACAATAAGGATTTAAAATATCTGGTAGGACACATGATGGAGAAAAATCAAGTTGAGGGGGATAGAAAGTGTTGGAGGGAGGGGAAAGGCTCCCTAAGAAGGAGATATTTGAACTGAGATCTAAGGGAATTGGGGGTGCTGACAGTAGAGCTCTTCAAAGAACTAGAGCCAAAGGCCTTAGGGAAGAGTGTGCCTGGTTTGTCAGAGGAACAACAAAGAGGCTTTGGGGGTCGAGCAAGAGCTTGAACGTGTAGGGTCTTATGGCCATTGTAAGAAGTTTGCCTTTATTCTGTGTTAAGTGGGAAGCCATTGGAAGGTTTTGAGCAGAGGAATAGTATGATCTGAGTTAGGTTTTATAGGAATCACTGTTTTATGGAGAGGAGGATGCAGTTCGGGAGGGAGTAGTGCCATTGCAATAATCCAGGCGAGAAATGATGGTGGGTTCGGCCAGGATGCTAGAGGTGGAGGGGTAAGTGGACAAGTTCTGGATCTGGTTTTTAAGGTAGAGTTGATAGGATTCCCTGGTATATTATACATGGAGTGTAACAGAGACAGTCAAGGCAAGGATGGTGTTCTGGTTTGCTAATGCTGCCATTTTGCAAAATGCCAGAATGGATTGGCTTTTATAAAGTGGGTTTATTTGCTTACAAAGTTCCAGTCTTAAGGCCATAAAGTGTCCAAGGTAAGCCATCAATAGAGTACCTTCACTGAAGGTTGGCCATTGGTGTCTGGAAAACCTCTGTTAGCTTGGAAGACATGTGACTGATGTCTGCTTGCTCTTTGGTTGCATTTCAAAATGGCATTCTCCAAAATGTTGCTCTTGGGCTGATTTGTCCTCTTTTAGCTGCAGCTCCTCTTCACAATGTCACTTTCAGTTGCTCTGATGTCCTTCTGTTTGTGAACTCCTTTATACAACTCCAGTGATCCAATTAATACCCACCCTGAGTGGGTGGGGTAACACCTCCATGGAAATTATCCAAACATTTCACTCACAGTTGATTGAGTCACATCTCCATGGAAACACTCAAAGGATTCCAATCTAATCAACACTAATACATCTGCCCCCGCAAGACTGCATCAAAGAATATGGCTTTTGGTGGGACATAAGATATCCAAACTAGCACAGATGGCTTCTGAGCAACTTGAAGAACAGAGTTGCCATTTGCTGAGATGGGCAAGGTTGTGGGAGGAACTAGCTTGGGGTTAACATTAGGAATTTGATTTAGGACTTAAGTTTGTAATACCTTTTAGACATTCATGAGAGATACTGAGTAGGCAGTTGGATATATGAAGAGATTCTGGCATCTGGAATTCAAAGTAGTAGTTTTGGCTGGAGATATAATTTGGGGAATAATGTGTATTTGAAGCCACAAGACTGGATGAGATCATCAAGAGTGAGCATGTCGGTGGATAAGAGGCCTAAGAATTGAGCCTAGGGTCACTGCCGAATCTAGAGGCTGGGAAGATGAGAAGGCACCACCAAAACACTGATGGGAGATTGGGGGAGTAAATGAGATTGGAAGAGAACCCCAAAAAAGCAGGTGTGTGAAGAATGTATTTCAAGACACAGTACTCATCTGGCAGGATGAGGTTTGTGATTGACCATTGACGTTGGCAACATGGATGTCATTAGTGATCTTGACGAGCAGTTTTGATAGAATGGTAGGGATGAAAGCCTGATTGGGAGTGAGCTAAAGAGAGAACGGGAGGAGAGAATGGATGTATTATAACACCTCTTAATTTTATGACTAGCTATTTTTCTCTGCTTCTTGGGAGTGGGTCCCATCTTCAACCTAAGATGCAAGGATGCTAGAGATGGAAAAACATTTGGGAAACTTTTATAAAAGCTTCTTAGAATGGAGGTTGGGTATTTCTCAGAGTCCCTTCCCTCTTCTGTTAGGGAGTCATTTAACTTTATCTTTGTCCAGTCATGATAACTTCATGCCAAAGTATGTTTTAGCTCCTTTCTTCCTAATAGTTTACTATAGTAATACTGAGTTGTTGAGGGGTAAGGGATATATTGGGATATATAGGGTTAGTCATGAAGTCCTAAGGAAAGAAATATTTGATCTAAAAGAAAATTTATCTGGGATTCACTTGCATGAATAAAGAAAATGAAGAAATTATACATAATTAACACTCATGAAAATTTACATCCCAAAACAATTTTAGCTGCATTTCTGCTTCCTCCTTCATATGTCTTAAAATCAAGAGTTATGAGCAAAGTGTAATTAACAGACTTGAGTTTCATCTCCTCTCATTTTCTCAGCCTACCAAGGTAAGAAAACAAAAAACCCAAAAGGGCAAGTGAAGAGTAGAGTGAAACAAAGAACCCTGTAGTTGTATGTAGCCCTCATTTCCCCACCATGCCCCACTGAAACCATTTAGAAGAAGCTCTCTAAATCTGCTGGAACTGAAAATAGGTGAAAGTGTGAACTTAAACTCTCAGGGAGACCTGTACAATTTCAGAATCAAGGGAGATAATAAATGCTTATTTCTGATAGCTCTGAGATATTTTCTAAATGCAAATAACAGAATTAAATTTGGTCATTGTTGCCCTTCCTCTTTTTGAAGACCCGTCTTTTAAAGAGCTCACCTATTCTATTAATTCACAGAACTCATCTGACCAGATATGACTATTCCTGTGAGATGAAAGGACTTCTTCTTTCAGGGATCCATTCCCCTCCACTGAGTTCACGGAGGGGAAAAGGAAGTGGAATTAAACTGTACAATGAGAAGAGCTTAAGATTTAATAAAAGGGAAACTTTTCCTAATGAGGCTCTGTGCTAGTTTGTATGTATTATGTCCCCCAAATGCCATGTTCTTTAATGCAGTCTTGTGGGAGCAGATGTATTAGTGTTGATTAGGTTGGAATCCTTTGATTGAGTGTTTCCATGGAGATTTGACTCAATCAACTGTGAGTGAAATGTTTGATTGCATGATTTCCATGGAGATATGGACCCTGCCCATTCAGGGTAGGTCTTGATTTAATCACTGGAGTCCTATAAAAGAACTCAAAAACAGAAGGACCTCGGAGCAGCTGAGAGTAACATTTTGGAGAGCAGCTGAGGTAGACATTTTGTGAGACAACAGTTGAAACCAGACTTTGCTAGCCCAGAGTTTGCCTGGAGAAAATAACAGAACACCTCCAGCTGCCTAGAGAGAAATGTCCTGGGAGAAAGCCATTTTGAAACAAGAACCCTGGAGCAGACACCAGCCACATGCCTTCCCAGATAACAGAGGTTTTCCGGATGCTATCGGTGTTCTTCAGTGAAGATGCCTTTGTTTGGACACTTTTATGGCCTTAGCACTTCAACTTTGTAACCAAATAAACCCCCTTTATAAAAGCCGATCCATTTCTGATATTTTGTATAATGGCAGCGTTAGCAAACTGGAACAGGCTCATTGAGGGCAGATATTATTTCTCTGCAAAATTTAGAAATTATTCCCTTGTAGATGATTTAGGTGTGGGAAAGGTGGACTGACTGATAAAGAGGATTAAGCAGAGTCCATCTGGTCCATTGGAAGATACAAGAAAACACTTGGCCAAATTTAACTCTACTTTTCTAAAATTAAAAAAAAAGTTATTATTGTGATTTTGTATATATATGTAATATATATAAAAAACAAAGCATGACATTAAATCATTTTTAAGTGTACAAGTTCAGTGGCATTAATTACATTTACATTGTGGTACTACAATCACTACCATCCATTACCAAAACTTTTTCATCCCCCTAAATAGAAACTCTGTACCCACCTAGCAATCACCCCGCTCTCGCCTGTCTCTTGTAACCTCTAATCTACTTTCTGTCTCTGAATTTTCTTACTCTAGATATTTCATGTAATTAATTCTACTTTTGAAGACCCTCAAACAAAAAACACGTGCAAAAAAGCCCCCATAGTCACATGGATTTACTTTGGCTTCTTCATTATCCATGGGATCACTGTGTTTGGAAGCAGTTGTATCCTTGGAGGAGTTAGTGAGGTGGGAGACAGACACGATGGAAGTTTTTCACACACCCAAACCTTTGCCCACAGTGGCAAATGATAGCTCAGCTTTCTGTTGATTCCAAGAGTTGTTCTTGCAACTTCCTTTCTGTCTTATCTGAGATTAGACTCTCAAATTCAGCATTGAAATTTCAGTGTGAAAGAAAGGAGGTTTGGTTGGGTATTGTTTCTATTAAATCCTGTTATGAATTAACACATGGAATACTGTGCTGTATGCTTTCCCTGAGGTTTTAAAATATTGTCATTTTTGAGAAAAGGAATGTTCTCAGTCAGCCATCTCCCTTACTTTTGAATTCACTTATAATCTAGCATTATTAACCCTGTGTAGCTCTTTTTCATGACAGTATATGTCTGCTATGGGAAATTTAAAATAAAGCCAGCTGTGTTAAATATTCATAGAATTGATTTTCATTTGTTTAAAGTCTTTGGTGATCTATCTTCAGGGAGTGTTAATAGGGCAGTAATTCTGCATTACATTTCTTGAATCAACATTTAATTGATACTGTATTTCATGAGGATTATTGCAGGTTTATTGCTGTTGTATTTAGAGTTGTGGTTCTGTGCTAGTAATTCAGAGGCATAAGATCCCCAAATCTGTTGTTTCCATTTTAATAGTGTGTGCTTTTAAGCTGACAAGTTGGAGGACTGTTAACTGTTTAACAGACCTAATGGACAAAGACTATTTTGGTGGAAGGAGACTTGGGGATCCTTTGTAGATGTTTTATGTGAATCCATTTTTTATGATGGCCTAGAAATTTGATCTGTAGTCTTCTATTTTGGTAGCATGTATACATAACATGAAAATGTCCATTTTGGCCATTTTTAAGTGTACAATCCAGTGGCATCAATTACATTTATGATACTGTGCTACCATCAACACCATCCATTACCAAAACTTTTTCATCACCCAAAATAGAAACTGTACCCATTAAGGAATAACTCCTCATTGCCCCTGCCCCTAGCCCCTGATAACCTCTAATCTGCTTTCTGTCTCTATGAATTTTCTTATTCTAGATACTTTATCTAGTGAGAGCTTCCCATGTACTGGGCATTGCAGTGTGCACTTTTAATAAAGTTTCCTATTTTAACAGCTTTCAAGTATACAGTTCATTGGTGTTAGTTTCATTCACAATGTTGTGCTACCATCACCATCACTCATTACCAAACCTTTTCTGTCACCCCCAGCAGAAGCTGTGTACCCATTAAGTATTAATTCCCCATTCCCCAACCCTACCCCTGCTACTGTTATCCTATAATCTTCTTTTTGTCCCTATTAATTTACATATTCTAGTTATTTCATATAATAGTTATTTTATATAAGTGAGATCTTGCAGTATTGTTCTTTTGTGTCTGGTTTATTTCACTCAACATGATGTCTTCATAGTTCATCCAACTTGTAGAATGTATCAGCACTTCATTCCTCATTATGGCTGGGTAATATTCATTATGTTTATTCACCACATTTTGTTATCCATTCATTAGTCAATAAACACTAGGGTTGTTTTCTGCTTTCTTTTTTTTTTTTTAAAATTTTTTAAAAAATTTTATTGAGATTGTTCACATATCATACAATTATCCAAAGATCTGAAGTGCACAATCAGTTGCCCACAGTACCATCGTACAGCCATGCATCCATCACCACAATTTTTTTCTCAATTTTTAGAACACTTTCATTACTCCAGAAAAGAAATGGAGACAAATAAAGAAAACTCACTTCCTCCCCCACCCCTAACCACCCCCCCTCCATTATTGACTCATAGTATTGGTATAGTACATTTGTTACTGTTGATGAAAGAATGTTAAAATTCTGTTAACTGTAGTACATAGTTTGCAATAGGTGTATTTTTTTCCCTATATACCCCTCTATTATTAGCTTCTAGTTATAGTATCATACATTTGTTCTAGTTCATGGAAGAGATTTCTAATATTTGTACAGTTAATCATGGACATTGTCTACCACAAGATTCACTGTTTTATACATTCCCATCTTTTAAACTCCATCTTTCCTTCTGGTGACATACGTGACTCTGAGCTTCCTCTTTCCACCACATTGACACACCATTCAGCACTGTTACTTATTCTCACAATAACGTGCTACCTCTGTTCATTTCCAAACACTTAGGTTCACCCTAGTTGAACATTCTGCTCTTAATTAGCAACTGTTCCCCATTCATTAGCCTCATTCTATATCCTGTTAACTTATATTTCATGTCTATGTGTTTACATATCATAATTAGTTCATATCAGTGAGACCATGCAATATTTGTCCTTATGTGTCTGACTTACTTCACTCAGTGTAGTGCCCTCAACGTTTCTTCATCAATCCATTTTTTTTTAAGACGGTTTTGTTTACCCACCATACTTTCTGTCCTAAGTAAACAATTGATGGTTCTCTGTATAGTTGCATATTTATGTATTCACCACCGTCACCACTATCTATATAAAAACATCTGCATTTCTTCCACAAAAAAGGAGGAAGAGTTGAAAAAGGTAGAGAGGCAAAAGAAAAAGAAAACAAACAATGACAGCTAAAAAGCAACAAAAGGAAAGATATAAACTAGAATAAAAGAGTCAGACAACATCACCAAAGCCAAGTTCCATACCCCTCCCTAATGTCCCCCTCTTATAGGCATTTAGCTTTAGTATATTGCCTTTGCTACATTAAAGTAAGCATAATACAAAGTTTCTGTTAACTATAGTCTCTAGTTTGCATTGATTGTATTTTTTTTCCCAATACCACCCTATTTTTAACACCTTGCAAGGTTGACATTCATTTGTTCTCCCTCATGTAAAAACATATTTGTACATTTTATCACAATTGTTGAGCACTCTAGGTTTCGCTGAGTTATACAGTCCCAGTCTTTATCTTTCCTCTTTCCATCTGGTCTCCAACATGCTCCTAACATTCCTCTATCAACCATACTCACAGTCATCTTTGTTCAGTGTACTTACATTGCTGTGCTACCATCACTCAAAATTGTGTTCCAAACCTCTCATCCTGTCTTTTCCTGTCTGTCTGTAGTGCTCCCTTTAGTTTTTCCCATAGAGCAGGTATCTTGTTCACAAATTCTCTCATTGTCTGTTTGTCAAAGAATATTTTAAATTCTCCCTCATATTTGAAGGACAGTTTTGCTGGATATAGGATTCTCCGTTGGTGGTTTTTCTCTTTCAGTATGTTAAATATATCACTCCCCTTCTTTCTTGTCTCCATGGTTTCTTCTGAGAAATCCACACATAGTCTTATCAAGCTTCCTTTGTATGTGATGGCTCGCTTTTCTCTTGCTGCTTTCAGGATTCTCTTTTTATCTTTGACGTTTGATAATCTGATTATTAAGTGTCTTGGTGTAGGCCTATCAGATCTATTCTATTTGGGGTACGTTGCGCTTCTTGGATCTGTAGTTTTATGTCTTTCATAAGAGATGGGAAATTTTCATTCTGTTATTGCTTCTGCCCCTTTTCCCTTCTCTTCTCCTCTGGGAGACCCATGACACATATATTCATGCGTTTCATGTTGTCATTCAGTTCCCTGAGATGTTGCTCATATTTTTCCATTCTTTTCCATATCTGTTCTTTTGTGTGTAGGATTTCAGGTGTCTTGTGCTCCAGTTCCTGAGTGTTTTCTTCTTCCTCTTAAGATCTGCTGTTGTATGTCTCCACTGTGGTTTTCATCTCTTGTGTTGTGCCTTTCATTTCCATAGATTCTGCCAGTTGTTTTTTCAGACTTTCTATTCCTACCCATGTTCGCCCCGTTTTTTCTATATAGCTGTCTTCTCTTTTGTTATATCTTCCCTGAACTTGTTGACTTGGTTTTTCATTTGATTTAGCATATCTTTGCAAATCTTTAATAGATTGTTTCGTTAAAGTGAAGCAATATCTCAACTGTATCTTGATACAGAGGTATAAGTTTGTTCCTTTTACTGGGCCATATCTTCATTTTTCCTGGTTTAGATTGTATTTTTCTGTTGTCTAGGCATCTGGTTTCCTTGGTTACCTCAGTCAGATTTTCCCAGACCAGAACAGGTTCAGGTCTCAGAATGGGTTATATAGTCAGGGTGTATCTTAGAGGAATGACAGATTTTCCTATGAGGTTTCTAGTCGCTGTACTTTTCCTAACCTGCCCAGCAGGTGGCAGCTGTCAGCCTGTCACTCCTAACTGGTGTAAGGAGGTGTGGCCTCCTTAGTTTTTGTTTTGGCTGTTTTCCCCCAGGGTCTGGTTCTGAAGGGAAAGCTGGGCACCACCTCCTTACTCTCAGGGAAGATATACCCCCTAGGGACTTATCTGCATTTGCATAGTCTCTCTGACTCTGTTATCTCCACCCCTGTCTGGGTCAGAGCACTGCAAACTGAAAATGGCTGTGGCTCTCTCTTCTGAGCACCTCAAGGTTGAAAGAGAGAAAAAAGGAAAGAAAGCCCCCTTTTGGAGCCAGCACACAGCTCCACAGTTTCACTTGTCAGCCAGAGGTAACACCTGGTCTTCTGGGCTCCCCCTCCCAGTACAGATGAGTCTTCTGGTTCTTTAAGGTCAGTCATCACTAAAAGCCTCTGTCTGCTTGTTGGGAGTTTGTAGCTTGTATTCATCAGTCCATGTTTGTTAATTAAAACCCCAGCTGGACCTCAGCTGAGCTATATTGGCTCGCTGGGAGATTGCTGTGCTGCTGTCTACCACAGCGAGGTTTTTAGCAAAGCCTGCTGTGGGGGGTGAGGGGAGGGGAGCTCCCAGCTTGGATCCGCAGTTTTTACTTACTGATTTTATGCTGTGATCCCAGGCATTCCTCCCAATTCAGGCTGGTGTATGATGTGTGGACAGTCACGTTTGTCCCCCAGCAGTTGTTCCAGGTTATTTACTAGTTGTTCCTTGTTGTTAGTTAGTTGTTCCAGGGGGACTAACTAGCTTCCACTCCTCTCTATGCCTCCATCTTAGATCTCTAAGATAAATTGTTAAAATAAAAATATCAGCAAACATTTATTTATATGGGTTCTTTTACGTGCCAGATGGTGTTCTAAGTACTTTATATATATTAATGCATATAGACTCCTAGTTACCATATGAGATGTTTAGTCTACATTATCCAACCTTAATTTCCTTTCACAGATTAGGAAACAAAGTTGCCGTGGTTATACAGCTAATAAGTGAAACTTGAACCCAGGCCAGCTAGTTCCAGCCTGTGTTCTTAGTCCCTGCATTATCACCTTTTCATTTAAATTACCAAGAATTAATTTAACACTCTCTAGGAGAAGATAATCTCTTTGTATTTCCTTCTTCCTGTTTTAAAAAAGAAATTTTTATTAATTAGAAAATTTGGAAAAAAAATTTATTTTAAAGCAAAATAGTTTTAAAAGTGGTTTTATGCATTTTGCAATGAAACATTATAGAAGGTTGGTAATCACTGACATTGCTTTCTGGGCTACATATCTCCCCATTTTTTCCTTTGTGTCATAACCAGAATGACTCTCAGTTGTCAGTGAGTGTCCAAATCTGTTCACGTTGGTAGATCTTATGTTTGCCTGCCTGTGTTTCATTGCCCATAAAAGCTTCAATTCCAGTATCCAATGTGTTTTTAGATCTAGGGCTGTAGCATTTTAGCTTGGGTGGTAGGCCTATACTCAAGCTGACCACAGATAGGAATCCGGGATTAAAGCCAGCCACTTCCACAGGGCAGCGATGCTTAGTTTAATTATTGGTAGAGCCAGAGAGCAGAACCAGGAACAGCAGCCCAGTGTCCCCACCACATCCTTGTACATTTCCATGCCTTTTTTCCCCCCATATTATTTCCATTCTATTGTAAAATAATTGACAGTGAAATTTGTATTAATTTAGCTAAGTTCCTATGCTGTGAAGTGGGAGTAGGACACGCTCTGACTGTTAGTTCAGTATGAGTTTCTGTTCAGATTATTTCAATTTAGATATTAATGAGAAAATTTTCCCCATAATTTTAGTTTTTGTCAACCCAGAATACTTTATTAAATTGAACCTTCCTGTGTTAATTTCCCTCATCACAATATTATGCTTTTCATTTGTTTCACTTATTTTTCTTGACACTTGTTGGGGAAATATAATTAAAAACAAAATCTTCCAACCCAGAAAACCTCTCCACAAAGGTAGAAGAGAAAGAAAAACCATTTTATCATTGAATAAGCATTAAACCAGAATGTGATGCATCATAGGCAATCCACTAAAGAGATTGCAAAGACAAAGCTCACCCTTTTATGTAGTTAATTGGATACAACCCATTGCATACATAGCCTCAAGATATTCCTCGTATCTTTAGGTTTACAATTTGGAGGCAGGATTCCCCTTCAAGTTCTGCTCATCTCTTCCCTGGAAACTTCGATATTGGGGGGAAACCTTCCTTGATTACATTTCAAAGAAATGGCTGCCGTCCTTGAGGAGACATTCTTGAGTGGTGAAATTTGTAAGAGGCTTATGTAACCTTTTACATACATTTCACATTTACATTTATTTTAAAAGGACTAAGAGAGAGAATTTACAACCACAGGTTTTCTAAAGTCTTTTCTCATATTTTCTACAGGGAGAATTAAGCCTTTCTTATTTTTAAATTTGTAGTTGAAATTACACACTAAATTAAACTTTAATCCTGAGCTATGGGCCAATGTGGATAAGTTATAAAAAGTCTGAATTCAGAATTAAACTAAATCTGTGGCTTTGGATTAGTTGGGTTTAAGGCTCAGAATCACTGACATTTTTTGTAGTGATAGTAAGTATCTTATAAAGGATCTTTTATATATTACTTTTTGATTCTGTTTTGTTTCCTGACCTTTGGGCTCTGCTAGAAAATGCTGTTTTCTATCTAGTTGTAGCCCAGTTTGTCCCAAAGGACTCTGCTTTAATTTGGTCAATGCTGTTAACTGTTAAAAGGTACATCCTCTGCATGTATTGGGTGTGGATATAATGTTATGATAAAGAGACATATGCCTTGCATTTTCACAAATGGTTTCATTTTCTTTGGTTGGTTAGAATCTCATTTTGGACTCCTTATGCTTTCTGTCACTAGTGTGAGTTCTTTGTATACATATGTTTTGTTCCTATTTTATTGTCTACCTGTATGTCTCTTAATAGAGCAGGCATTTTAAATTTAGGGTTGGGCTCCTTGAGTGAATTTAGAGGGCCAGAATCTCTTGGAACTGTGTGTAGAATGTTTTTACAGTGTAAGTTCTCTTATCTGGGACTTTCATGACCAACAGCTGGTTGGTTGATCGAAAACATTATTTAAAGTAGAGAAATGTAAAAAATGTTAAGATCATATCTTAAATGTTTTATTTAAAATTCAGACAAATATATATTCATTTATTAATTTTGTTAATTTCTGAATTGTTAATTTTTTGACTTGATAAGTGGTATGCATGTTGTCCTTTGTAGGTAATTGTAACTATGGTTTTCAGTTTGGGTTGTTTTCGGGTGTTACAAAAACTTTCATACACTTGTGAATTATCTGAGTGCAGAATCCTTCCATGTTTTGGTGATTTACTTCCCAATCCTTTACCATTTCTTCCTCACACCTGATGTAATAGTGATTTCTTTAGTGTCTCACTTTTATCAAGTTATTCCAAAATATTCAAATATTCAAGTTCACTTTCATAGAAACATTAATTTTTCTGAACTCATTTAGATGTTTATATACAATTTAACTAATTTGTACTTATATACAGTTAAGCTAAATTGAGTAACAAAAACAACTGATCCTAGGGAAGGATATAGCTTGATTGTTGGAGCAGATCACTGTTTCTCAACCTATATGTGGTGAAGATCAGTCTTTTTTACTTCCAATCTGTCATGGATCTGTTCTTTCATAAAGTACAATAAAAATTGAATTGCTGTAGTAGAAAAATGAAATGAAGGAAAAAAGTAATTAAAAAAACACAAAACACAAACCCTAATTTTTTTATTAGAATCAATAGAAGTAAAATTACATTTCAGTAAATATTATCAGAATAAACATAATATAGGAAAAACAGGGAAAAATTACAAAAACCACATGTTCATTGAAAGCATATATCCAAGCAATCACATAAGGAATTGCTACTCTTGTCACTGTCATATTCCATATATTACTTGTGAAATGGTGATTCCATATATTAAACAATTATATGCATACCTTGAAGAAACTCCATATATATCAATATTTAAAGTTTTTGATGTCACAAATGAACTTGCTTCTTTATTGTTAACCTGTCTGCTCTAGACTGGGTTGGTATCAGCTTGTCTCAGGGATAATGTATGTTGTATATCTAAACTGCGTCTAGTTTTGTTTCAATAACACTCATAGTATAGGAAATGGTCTTACAGAGGGATGTTGATGAGAGTGAGAGATTTTAAAGCAATTCCAGCAAGCTCAGGATATTAATTTTTAACTTATCCAGAATGAAGCTAGTGAGGCTATATTTTCAAAATTCATCTTTACTCCTTCCTCTGTAGTGCAGTCCAACAATTTATCCTTTCACCTTATGGTGAAATTTAAATTATCTTTCAGTGGAAGAAGTGGATTCCAATGTTAATACTTTTGGATTAAGTTGGCAAACTGACCTTAAAATATCACTTGTGGTAATGTGGTGTTATGGCATTTGACTAGTGAGCAGGTGGTGCCATATGCAACTCACATTGCAAGGTAAACAGCACTAGAACTGGTCAATAAGAGGAGCCCTCTATTCATGGACTTGGACGTTGCAGTGTTTCTAATGGCTATACATGTTTCCAAATGCTCACTCTCCATTTTTGTACCTTCCTTACTGGCAAATGCTAACAAGTAGTTTGCAGACTCGCAGCAGTCTGTAGACCACTCTTTGAGCAGCCCTGCATTCAAGTGGAATCTCCATTTGGTGATTTCCTATTGCTCTGCAAGCATGAGTCTTTATGTTCTATAGAGGGAGTGAAACGTGCTGGTTAATTTGGCAAGGTGCTTCTTTGAAGTTACTGATATGTAGCAGGAATGGTTCTAGTAGAGATAACTATCCTGCTTAAAAGTATGCATGTGCTCTTTAAGATGCATTTACAGGTTTTTTTTTTTGTCCCCTTATCTAGGAATTTATGGCTTCTGTGGTTTATGGTCTCATACAGATGTATATGTATGTATGTATGTGTGTTTGCATGCGTTATGTTTATCCCATGAACATGAGGATAGGATCATGCTTTTGTCTATCTTTGAATTACTCACAGGACTAGCACCAGGTTTTGCAAATAGCTGCTAGGTATTGCTATGTATATTATATAAGTTCCAGAGCCAGGTTCTCTATAGTGTAGTTTTCTTCTAAGACACCAAGGCATTCTTGAACCCGCAAGCTTCTCCCTGGTCAAAAGGAATCGTCCAACTATCCTTTTTCAGTAGACGGCTCCTTCTTCCTTTTGCCTGAGTATATTGCCTGGGCTGGGAGAATTTAGCTGCTGTTACAGTGAAAGTTACCCTGAAAAAGGTAGGTAATTTGGGGGTTTCAGCCCTCCATTTTTTATCTTTTAACTAAATTAAAATTTTAGATGATAATTCTTCTACAAAGAAGGACTCCTTGGTATAGCTGAGACTTATCCTGCTTTTATTATTTTGTAATTGAGATAGAAGCCAGCTTTTCATGTTGGTAAAGCAAATGAAATTTTAACCGTAGTTGAAATTCATTTTCATGAAGGTTATTAGTAGTCTTTGGAAAAAAAGGACCAAATGTCCTTGTAGTGGTAATAACCAGGATTTTGAAAGGGAAAGCAACAGTGAAGGCTGTAGGAGGAAACGATATATACTGATGATGAGCATAGATTTGTCTGAGAGTAAAACATGTAGTGTGTTAATTTTAGAAGCATTTCCTTTCTCGATGTTATACCTTGCAATTTGAAGTTTTTCAGTATCCTGAAATGAGCTGACTTGACAGTCAAAAATTATCATTGAAAAAATGACAACTTGGCATCTTTTTGCCAGGCTTTTTTTCCCCCCTTCCAGGTGAAAGAAAAAGCACTGGCAAATTTCGAGTGTATTTAGAGCAAAGTCTTTTTTATGTAATTCTAATAGCTATCACCTATTGAGTGTTTTTCCATATCCACACATTTGACATACTTTATTTAGTCCTTGGAATAAGCTGAGGTAGGATCATCCACCTCTATTGTACTAAGTACAAAGTATACTAAGCACTGGTAGTTTGCAAACCAGACTTAGTCCCTGCACTCTGGAGGCTCCTAATCTAAAGGGTGAGACAAAGAGCCTTACATATGTAATTAGAAATGGTGTTAGATACTATGAAGATGAATGACAGGGTACCATGAAAATGTAAAATAGAGGGTGCTGTTCTACTCCTCAAGGTTGGTCAGGGAGGCTTTTCTTGATTAAGTGATACTTAAGATGAATCCGAAATAAATACTGATATGTGGAAGTCAGCTAGGCTGAAGGAGGAGGATGGATGGGAAGACACTCTGTGGAGGACAGTTTGCAGGAAGGCTCCCATCAGGGCTGATTCAGGGACTGTCGTGAGCAAGGGGCAGGGATCCTGGATGAGGGGCCAGGGTCAGGCTGTGGGGTCACAACCAGGATTTTGGTCTTTATTTTAACAGTAATAGGAAACGATTGAAGGGTTTTAAGTAGGGTAGAGGCATGGATAAATTTATGTTTTGTAAGGATCAATTTTGGGTCACTGGGGATACAGGTCTTCATGGTGCCTTACGAAAGGGTTACTCAACTCAGACCATCCACTAAGCCTTTGCTGAGTTGCGTATGAGTTGGACCCTTGGCTATTTTATTCCCCATAATCCTGTTTATTCAACAAGATTCAAAGTTTGCTTCTGAGATCTTGCCCTGCTTTACAAGCTGACTTGACCTTAAGTGCATTCTTTTTGTTGGAGCTGTCTGTGCTCTTTGCAAAAAGCTGTGGGACAGTGACAGTCTACGGGGGTTACAGGCTTGCAGAATGGCTACTGGTCAGGGCCTTCTGGGCCAGTAGCTCTTTATCACTGTAGTTCAGGACCTGGCTCTCAGTTTTGATAGCTTAGAAAATGAATTCTTTTCTTAGCACACCTAAAAAGTGATTGGATTCTGGGGAATCACAAGAGAATCATGTAAACGAAGATGCCCAATAGCTAACATTAGAATAAAGAGAAGACTCAAGCTGGAAAGAGGTGCAGGCAGATGTTCTGGAGGCAAACCTATCAGGGAAGCCAGGTAAGAATCTGACATGATGTGTTTTTTAGATCTTCATAGTGGCCATCTCTGCACACCTGCCAGGGAATCTGATATTTTAGACAACTGGACATTATTAGATATTGTACAGGCTAACATATTCTTGCTGTTTGGGCTCCCTACTTGTTGGTCCACATCCTTCCTTGTACACTTTTAATTTTTTACTGTTTTTAACTTTTCATTTTGAAATAATTTCAAGCTTTCAAAAAAGTTACAAAAATAGTACAGGACTCGGGCAAGATGGCGGCATAGAGAGGAGTGGAAGCTAAGTAGTCCCCCTGGAACAACTACAAAAAACCAGAAACAACTAGTAAATAATCCAGAATAACTGCGGGGGGACAAACGAGACCATCCATTCATCATACACCAACCTGAATTGGGAGGAATGCCCGAGAACACAGCATAAAATCTGTAAGTAAAACCTGCGGAACCAGGTCGGGAGACCCCCTCCCCCGTAGCCCGAGCTGCAGAGCCGCGTGGTGCCACAGAGAAGCTCTCTCCCAGCAAGCGAATACAGCTCAGCTGAGCTCCAACTGGGGTTTTAAGTAGCGTGTGTGAACTGCTCACTACAGGTACGCAGCCCCAAAAAACAGACAGAGGCTTTGGGTGACGACTGACCTGGGAGAGCCGGAGGGTTGCCTTGGACTGGGTCTGAAGGGGACTATCTGTTTCTTTTTTGGCTCAGTGGAGAAAGCCCCAGTCATTTTCAGTTTCCAGGGCTGTAACTCTGGGAAGGGTGGAGACAGCACAAGCAGAGAGTGAGACCATTGAAATGCTAATGACCTCCACCTGAGGGGTCTGTCTTCTCTAGGAGGAAAGGGGTGGGGCCCTTTCCATTCAGAACCAGACCCCAGAGCCTGGGGGAACACGGCCATACCTCCTCACACCAGTCAAGAATTATAGGCTAACAGGCGTCACCTGCTGGGCAGAAAAGCACAGTGACCCGAGGCATCAAAGGGTGGAGCAATTTTCTAAGACACACCCTCAGGGAAACCAGATACTGAATATTTCTTCCCTCTGGGACCTGAGCCTGTTCTGGTCTGGGAAAACCTGATTTGGATAACCAAGGAAACCATGCCTAGACAACAGAAAATTACACCCTACACTAAGAAAAACAAAGTTATGGCCCAGTCAAAGGAACAAACGTACACTTCAACTGAGATACAGGAATTTAAACAACTAATGCTAAATCAATTAAAAAAGTTTAGAGAGGATATTGCAAAAGAGATAGAGGCTGTAAAGGAAGCACTGGACATGTATACGGCAGAAATCAAAAGTTCAAAAAACCTACTAGTAGAATCTATGGAAATGAAAGGCACAACACAAGAGATGAAAGACACAATGGAAACACACAACAGCAGATCTCAAGAGGCAGAAGAAAACACTCAGGAACTAGAGAACAAAACACCTGAAAGCCTACACGCAAAGGAGCAGATGGAGAAAAGAATGAAAAAATATGAGCAACGTCTCCGGGAACTCAAGGATGAAACAAAGTACAATAATGTACGTATCATTGGTGTCCCAGAAGGAGAAGAGAAGGGAAAGGGGGCAGAAGCAATAATAGAGGAAATAATTAATGAAAATTTCCCATCTCTTATGAAAGACATAAAATTACGGATCCAAGAAGCGCAGCCTACTCCAAACAGAAGAGATATGAATAGGCCTACGCCAAGACACTTAATAATCAGATTATCAAATGTCAAAGACAAAGAGAGAATCCTGAAAGCAGCAAGAGAAAAGCAATCCATTACATACAAAGGAAGCTTAATAAGACTATGTGCGGATCTCTCAGCAGAAACCATGGAGGCAAGAAGGAAGTGGTGTGATATATTTAAGATACTGAAAGAGAAAAACCACCAACCAAGAATCCTGTATCCAGCAAAGCTGTCCTTCAAATATGAGGGAGAGCTCCAAATATTTTCTGACAAACAGACAATGAGAGACTTTGTGAACAAGACACCTGCCCTACAGGAAATACTAAAGGGAGCACTACAGGGTGACAGAAGACAGGAGTGTGTGGTTTGGAACACAATTTTGGGAGATGGTAGCACAACAATGTAAGTACACTGAACAAAGGTAACTATGAATATGGTTGAGAGAGGAAGATGGGGAGCATGTGAGACACCACAAGAAAGGAGGAAAGATAACGACTGGGACTGTGTAACTTGATGAAATCTAGAGTATTCAACAATTGTGATAAAATGTACAAATATGTTCTTTTACGAGGGAGAACAAGCAAATGTCAACCTTGCAAGGTGTTAAAAATGGGGAGGCATTGGGGGAGGGATGCAATCAGCATAAACTAGAGACTGTAACTAATAGAATCATTGTATTATGCTTCCTTTAATGTAACAAAGGTGATATACCAAGGTGAATGCAGATAAGAGGGGGGGATAGGGGAGGCATGTTAGACACTTGACATTGGTGGTATTGTCTGATTCTTTATTCTACTTTGATTTAAGGTTATTTTTCCTTTTGCTGCTTCCTAGCTGTCATTTTTTTTGTTTCCTCTTTCTTTTGCCTCTTTACCTTCTTTGACTCTCCCTCCTGCCTTGTGGAAGAAATGTAGATGCTCTTGCTTAGTATGAGCAGAATGGTCAATTAGGATGAACTTAAATGTTTGGAAATGAACAGGGGTGTTGGTAGCAAGATGTGAGAATAACTAACAGCGCTGAATGGGATGTGAATGAGGTGGAAAGGGGAAGCTCAGAGTCATATATGTCACCAGAAGGAAAGTTGGAGGTCAAAAGATGGAAATGTATAAAACTGAATCCTATGGTGGGTAATGTCCATGATCAACTGTACAAATACTAGAAATCACTTCATGAACCAGAACAAATGTATGACAATACAATTAGAAGTTAATAATAGAGGGGCATATAGGGAAGAACTATATACCTATTACAAACTATATACTACAGTTAGTAGTATTTCAACATTTTTTCATAAACAGTAACAAACGTACTATATCAATACTAGGAGTCAACAATTGAGGGGGATTGGTTTAGGGATAGGGGAGGTTTAGAGTTTCCTTTTCTTTTTTTCTTTTTTCATCTTTCACTTTATTTCTTGTCTGGAGTAATGAAAAGTTTCTAAAAATTGAACAAAAATTAAGTGTGATGGATGCACAGCTGTATGAGGGTACCCAGGGGCAAGTGATTGTACACTTTGGATCTTTGGATAATTGTATGGTATCTGAACAATCTCAATAAAAATGAAAAAAAAAAAAATCCTAAAAAAAAAAAAATAGTACAAAGAATTCCTTTATACACTTCACCCAGATTTTTAAAATGTTAACATCTTACATAAGCACTGTCCAATTACCCAGATCAGGAAATTAACACTGATACGATACTGTCATCTAGAGACCTTATGCAAATTTCACCAGTTAATGTCCCATTAATGTTCTTTTTCTTGTTTAGTATCCAATCCAGGATTGGATGTTGCATTTAGTTATCAGCTTTTCTTAGTCTTCCTTAATATAGACCAATGCTTCATTCTTTCTTTGTCTTTCATAGCCTTGACACTTCTAAAAGTACTGGCCACTTATTTTGTAGACAGACTGCTTCTAACTTTGGGTTTGCTGTTTGTTTTCTCTGATTATTATGAAATTGATGTTGTGTCCTTCTTAGGGCGTCGTGTCACCCGTCTCTGTTTTTAACTGTAATTTACTGATTCTTTTTTCTAAATATCTGTGATATAGTTGACTAGGTTCAAGTTCTCAAGCTCGAGATAATGTTGACGTCTGAGACTATGTCTGGGAACATCATAGCTTGAGAAATATGAAATTAAGAGTTAAATGCCATTTTAAGGGAACTTGCTGCCAGTGTGCTTATAAATGCAGATGTAAGATTTGGGATTACATGGCTATAATAAGTTTGGCATCTGGGTGGCCTAGGATATGTTTGTATTATATATTAATTTTTAAAATCATAAAAAAATAAGAACAAGAAATAGAAAGTTTCAGAATCTCAGACCCCTGGGGAAAATGGCCCTGAACCCTAGTTAGGAAAATCTCAGAGGAGGCTGTGGTGGTCATCTTGGCTAGGTTATGGTGTCTGGTTGTTTGGTCAAGCAAGCATTGGCCTGATGCATGTTAGTGAGGCTATCTTGTGGATTTAAATCATTAGTCAGTTGATTGCTTCTATGGCTGGTGACATCTATAATCAGCAAAGATTGATTTTAGCAATGACTGGAATCTCCTCATCCAATCAGCTTAAGCCTTAAAGGGAAAACGGGATTGCAGCGTTTAGAAAAAATTTGTCATTACTTTAGCCAGCCTGATTTTCCTGGGGAATGCATTGTCACCTTTATCAGAGTTCCCAACCTGTAGCTTCTCCTGGGGAATTCATCACCATTGAGCTCCCAGCTTGCAGCCTGCCTCACGGAATTCAGACTTGCCTGTCCCCATGGTCTGTGAGCCAATTCCTATAATAAATCTCATAATGTTTTCACACACACACACACACACACACACACACACACACACACACACACCCCTCCTCTCAGTTGTTTCTCTAGAGAACCCTGACTAATACAGAGTACGACTTTACACATGCTAATTACCTTTCTTCCAGAGACTGCACCATCTTGACCAGGGATTTGGGAGACCCCAGCCTTCAACTTATGGTTTAAGATGAATACTTAGCCCATAACCTACGCACCTCACTCGTTCTACATTGACTTTCTATTAGAGTAACCTCACTCTGTTTTAGAATTGTCTACCTGCGACAATCCAAGTAGCAGATTAAAAAAACAGTAATGAAACTAGTCCGTGTTTTTCTTATCAAAGTTCGTTCTTTCCCAACTCCTTCCATTTCTAGATTTTATCTTTACTTTTTAAACCCACAATAATACTTTCTTTCCCTTTTTTTCCTATTCATTTTTGGCACTTCTGCCTGGTAAAATACTATAAAAATAAATCAGCTAAATTTTAGCATAAATACAATGAAAGCCAGTAGTTGAAATGATTGCAATTTGGAAAATGTTAAATGGAGGCACTTTGGAAGAAAGATCTCACCGTATCACAAACTGCTGCTTGAAATAACTCATGTTTTTTTCTCACTTCTAAGTTGTAATTTTTTCAATTCTCCTTTTGGAAGTTTCAGTATGCAAAGCTTTGACAACAGTGAATCACTACCCACTGTGTGACATTTGCTTAAAAGATAATTCATTTGGCTCAAAATTGGTGGTTACTGAAATGGGTGAAACAATGAAATGTTTGCATGCCTTCCTTATTTAAAGGAAGGAAACCCTTCAAGGTGGCCCTTTACTTGCAGGACTGTGAAAAACTTTTATCTGATTATACATCATTGAATGGATTTTTTTTTTCCTCTCTTGAATTTCATGTAGAGGTTTATGTAATGTTTGGAATTCTCACCTTAGAGAATGCTGCCTGTACAGTGTTTTACCTCCATCTTTGTCCTCTCCTTCACCTTACTTTCTTTGGGCTGGTAGTTAGTTCATTTCCTGTATCGGCTAGAATAGTTTTAATTGTAAATGGCAGACAATTCAACTCAATGAGGCTTAAGCAACAATGGGAATTTACTGGTTCACCTAACTGAAAGTAGAGATTACCAGTCAGGCTTTGGGTACAGTTCAATCAGGGCCGTGGTTTAGATGTTTAAACTAGTGCTTTTCAAGATTTCTGGGGGCGGGAGATATTTAAAAGAAAAAATATTCTAAACCAACGTAGACCAATATTTTTGTAACATATAATACAAACAAATTACTGGAAAAATGTAATAAAAAAACACAAATATAAGCCCTGGTGTTTTAATGACTATATTCAACAGATTTAAAATTGTTCTGTCAAATTGCTATAAATGCTTGTAAACATGCTTATTCTGAATTTCTGTCTTGATCTTGTTATAGACTGTTAATAGTTTGAGGAAACACTGTTTTAGATGCTGTCCTCTTGTGCCAGTGTCTTTTTTTCGTTTGGTTTTCCTCAGAGTGGCAAAAGGGCTGCCAGTAGCTTCCAGAATATTGTGTCTTTGTTCATATGTAGGTGGAGAATTTTTCCAAGTATTGAGCGTAAGTATTGAGCCTCATACTGTTTGGAGCAGCTCAAGGCCCTTCAGTCTGATCAGAGGAAAGCCATTGGCTCCTTGCTCAGAGTTTGTGTCCATTCATTCTCCATTAACTCTTGGAAGGAATAGGGTCCTGGGGGTGGAGGAGCAGCGGGTGTCAGCCTTAGCTAAGCCTTATGGCCAATATACAATGCTGAGGAGGCTGCTGCAGTACTAAATGAACATACTAATAACCACCACCTGTATGGTGCTTTATACTTAGAGCCACTTGTATGATGCTTTACACTTTATGTTTAGTCCTGATAGCATCCTCCAGCTATGAGTTCTGTTGTGACCCTATGGTGTGGTGACGAAACAGTTCAGATAAGTGACTTACCTAATGTTAAAGAGCTAAAAGGTGACTGACCTGGGTTTCTTTGGGTTCCACATTGCAAGTTGTCTGCTAGGTGCATGTCTCATAGACAGCTCAAATGGTCAAATGAAATAAAAACAAATCCAGATTTTTATGAGAGAAGTGATATAGAATCAATGGGTTAGGGAAGTGGTTTCCTACACTGATGGTGAAACTTTCTGCATATGGCTAAAGGGAAAATATACCTCTTATAAAATAAAACAAGTAAAAATCCAGAATTACTCCAAAAAGTTGGACATTTATGTTAACCTTGATGTGTACTTTAATGCTTGGAGTCAATATAGTTCTCTAAAAAATAGCCATGTTTTAAGGGATCACTTAGGAATATTGTTTTTTTTTTTTTTAATTCATTTTTATTGAGATATATTCACATACCATGCAGTCATACAAAGCGTACATTCAGTTGTTCACAGTACCATTATATAGTTTTGTGTTCATCACCAAAATTAATTTTTTAATATTTTCATTACCACACACATAAAAATAATAAGAATAAAAATTAAAGTGAGAAAGAACAATTAAAGTAAAAAAGAACACTAGGTGCCTTTTTTTTTTTTGCCCCCATTTTTTGATTCATCCATCCATACACTGGACAAAGGAGAGTGTGGTCCATATGGCTTTCCCAATCACATTGTCACCCCTCATAAGCTACATTTTTATACAATCGTCTTCAAGATTCATGGGTTCTGGATTGTAGTTTGATAGTTTCAGGTATTTATTACTAGCTATTCCAATTCATTAGAACCTGAAAAGGGTTGTCTATATTATGCATAAGAGTGCCCACCAGAGTGACCTCTCGGCTCCTTTTGGAATCTCTCTGCCACTGAAGCTTATTTCCTTTCACATCCCCGTTTTGGTCAAGAAGATGTTCTCCATCCCACAATGCCAGGTCTAAATTCCTACCCAGAACTCATATTCCACGTTGCCAGGGAGATTCACTCCCCTAGGTCTCAGATCCCACGTAGCGGGGAGGGCAGTGAATTTCACCTGCCAAGTTGCATAGCTAGAGAGAGAGGGCCACATCTGAGCAACAAAGAGCCATTCGGGAGGAGGCTCTTAGGCACAATTATAAGGAATATTCTTAAATTAAAAGAATCAACTTCTAAGTCTTAAGTTTCTGCTGGTTCTGAAAACAACTGGAATATTCTCTCTCGAGTATGTTAAAGCTAGTGAGATAGCGGATTTGAAATCCAGAGAATAAAGTATCTTTTAGTTATTTAAAGGTTATCATGTAAGAAGAAATTATATTGTTTTACTTGTTTCAGGCATTCTATAAATTTTTTTTTTTAAATTGACAGTCATTTTTTTGTTAAAGAGACTTATCACAAAAAGTTTCTGTTAAGCACTTAATTGGATTTACACTGTCTGGTACAAAGAGACACCTCTTAATTAGAAAAATGAGAAATAGTGTGTCTTGGGATCTTCTCTAAATCAGAGGAGCCTTCTCTTGTGCCCTGTGTCAGTCTCTTGGAAATTTGTAGTCCTAAAACTACTGATCAGAATTTGTGTTTACATTCAAATTGGTCATAAATCAGATTGAGAATGTGACATAAACACTGCTGACATTTTATCACAATACAGCCTTTTAAGACTTATCTTTTCTTTACAGTTCATTTCCTTTGTGTTTCACTTCTTGTTTCTGAAACATGAGAGCATGTTTACATTCAATGGTGATTTTATTATAAAGCTTTGAAAGTATATTTGAAGTTTTGGAGTGTAGGTGGTGGTCTCAAATTTTTCAGGTTTAATTTCTTTTTTTTTTCCCATAGAATTAAAATGGAAAACACACTTGTTTAGACTCACATATCCATAGAATGGAGGGCCTCAGGAAAATCAGTACAAGATTTATGATCATATTTAAGGCAGCAAATTGGGCCAGTATTCTCTAGGATCTGGTATATTTAGCTTAAAGTGAAGATATTCAGGATGTCATCACCAATTGTTGACAAGAAGTTTGGGTTGCTACATGCTTATCATCTGAATTGTGTATATATTTTGTTGAAACACTTTAGAAATAATTTCTCAATTCCTCAAGAAAATTGTTGCCTTTCTCAAAGCTACAAATCAGCTTTTAATGTCTTCTCCTCCTCTGCCTTCTGACCATAGGCATTCAGTTGACAAACTGTGTTGCTTCCTCTTTTCCTTGATTATTCCTGTTGGCCCAGTTCAGGACCCCCTCAGATGGATTACTGAAATCCAGAGTGGATTCCCCACCTCTGGTGAATACATTCTCTGTGTTGCTGCTAATTCTTTTTGTGTAATATAGATCTGCTGCTACTCCACTAGTCAAACATGGTTGATGATTCTCAGTTGCTTACAGATTAGGAACACATCCCTTAGCAGGTATTCAGAGACTTGCACAATGTGATCCCTTCCTGATTTACCAGATGCTTCTCCCACAAAATCTTTTGCCCACCAGCTCTGCTGTTATTTTAAAATATGTCAGGAACATTCCCACCTTGTTAACATTTCCCAAGCTGTTTGCTAGGTCACACTGCCTTTTATTCCATATCAGCCTAAGTCTAGCTTAGATCCCACCTCATCCTTGAAACTCTTCTAGAATCTTCCCAGATAGTTCTTATCAGTCTTACTCAAATGAGCATCATGGAGCTTAGCACCCTCATTGGATTGTCTTCCCAGAGATACTTACCTTGGTCTGCCATGGTTCTTGCTCTTATTGACACTCAGTAGATAGTTTGTTGAATTGAATCAGCAATTAAATGGATTTATTCTTTTAAAACAGAGAGAGGGAGAGAGAAAGCAATAAAGCCTAGCACACTTGTGAGCCTAAGCGCACTTCCTTATGCAAGGAAAAATGTAGAACATGCTGCGGAGATAAAATAAAGCTCAGCAAAATCCAGCTGTGGTTTGTTTCAACAAGTAAATTGTTAGAGAAAAGAGAAAGATGAACAGGGGACCTAGAGATTAAAAGAAAATTAAGAATTGGAGTGTATCATCCAGTTACAATGTATGGACTTTATATAGATTCTGATTCAAACAAACTGCAAAAAACATAAGACAATTGGGGAGATTTGAACACTGATCAGATAATTGATGTTTAAGAAATTATTATTAATTTTTTAGGTGTGATAATGCTAATATGATATGCTTTAAAGTAGCCTTTTCTAAAAAATCATGGCAACATATATGTAACAAAATTTGTCACTTTAGCCATTTTTAAGTGTATAATTCAGTGGTGTTAATTACGTCTTCAGTGTTGTGCTCCCATCACCACCATCTGTTACCAAAACTTTTTCATCACCCCGAACAGAAACTCTGTACCGATTAAGGAATATCTCCCCATTCCTTCTCCCCCTTAGCCCCTGGTAATCCCTACTTTGTCTTTATGAATTTGCTTATTCTAGATATTTTCTTTAAGTGGAATCATAATATTTGTCCTTTTGTGTCTATTTTTAAAGTGTCCTTACTTTATCAAGAGAACTTGAAATATTTGCAGATGAAAGAATGTGATATCTGGGATTTACTTCAAAACAAACCAGAGAGGGTAGGAGTGGGTGTAGATGGACATAAAATAAGATGGGTGTGAGTTGAAGCTATTAAGCTATTCTTTCTTCTTTTGTATGTGTTTATAAGTTTCTATAATAAACCGTTAAAAATAGAATAAAATAAACGATCAGACTTGGGTCTTATTTTTAAAGAATTGAGAGAACATTAGAGTGGGATTTGGGAGAGCTGGATTCCAGCCCTGGGCCTCCCTCTGCCTGTATGACTTTGAGCCACTTGATTCTACATTTCTGGGCCCCACAGTCTCTCCCGGGTAAACACGGCATTGGCTGGGTAGGGTCTTGGCTGTCAGTGGTTGCCTGGAGTACTGCACTATTATTGAGAGAGACTTTGAGCCGGGCTCAGGGAGAAAGACTCCAGAATCAAGGAGCAGAGTCTTGGAGGGTCACGGTTTCGTTCAGGCTGTGTATTTGCCATATTATGTCGCCTTGTTTTCCCCAAGGAACCCCACAGCCTTCTGTAATACATGTTGTCAGTTTGAGTTGATATGTTTCAGCCAAAAGTAAAGATGCCTCAGATCATAATTAGTGAGTTGTCTTATCCCCCAAATTCATGCCGCATGTGTGTTGATTAAGAGCTGGGGGCTGGGTTCAGATCCCAGCCCCACCAGAAGCTGCTTCACCTACACAGGTTACTTAACCCACCTTCCTTAGAGGGCGATTAGAGGACTAAATGAGCTACTGCACGCACAGCGCTTTGGACAGTACTTGGTGGTTCAAAGCAGCAGTAAGGGCTCATCAGTGGTGGGGATAACTTTTCATCAGGGTTAAGCTCATTTGTCGTCCTCAGTTTTTTCCTTCCTCCCTCCCTTCAGGCTGGAAGCAACTGGGGGACTCACCGCAGTCTGGGGAGGTGAGAGGGAGACCTGGGGCATCAGGGAAGGGATCAGTGACCAGAATCCCAGCCTTTTGGAGGTCATCCTGCCCCACCCTGCCCTCCCCTTGGATACTTGAGTTGCTGAGGGATTTGCCTGAGGCATCAGAGCCAGGTGTTGTTGGCGGAGCCACGTCTCCAACACTGGCCTCCCGGCTGCTGGTTATGTCTTCTGCAGTATTCAGCTTCCCTGGGCATCCTAACTACTGACTACAGTGCAGTATGGAGAGAAAAATCCTGTCTGTCTGCTTTATCTAATAAAAAAAAAAATCCCTGCTGTGGAGAAAGAATGTCTGGTCAATCTCAGGCATTTGCAGGGCGGGGAGGTGGGAATAAGTGTGGTGTTCTCAGGGCTCTGACTAATCGCATAAGCAGCAGGGCCTCGTCATTTCCTCCCTGATGCCTGGTGATCTCAGGCCCTTGTCCTCCCTGTCCAGGCCGGCAGCACCTGTGAGGCCCGCCACATGATTGCTGTTGTCGGAATCACCTCCCTGTCCCTGCTTTTCATCCTTCAAGTTTCCTAGCGGCATTGTTTCTTTTCCAGCACCCACGAAGGTGCATCCTGTGGGTTATTTATTTATTTAGCCCTTAAGCCTATTGCCTTCCTCCTTAATGTTATTTCTTGATTGCCTTCATTTTCTTTAGAAGCTTCTGTTTATTTTCTATTCATTAAGCTGAGAATAGGTTTATAAGCATCTCTTATTTGTTGCAGGGATGAGACTCCAGTTTATAGATTATCCACATCCCTTTGCTTTTCCTGCAGCTTTGAGGCCACGTCACAGCTCACTAGCATTATATAATAAGGAAAAAAATATCTCCAGGAGACTTGACACATTACATAGTGATTTTAAAGACAAGAGAGCATATAGGCCTTAAAAGTTGAAAGCTATGTTTAATCCTGGTTTTGAGTTTCTGTTCACAAGCTGTGGGTCTTTGGGCAAGTTATTTTTGCCTCTTTCTAACTCAGTTTTTTCACCTGAAAGATAGGAATGATAAAACCCTTTGCCTCTTTCTACTTCAGTTTTCTCATCTGAAAAATGGGGATGATAATACCCATCTCTGTGGGGTTGCTGTGAGATGTATTCCTGGCACCGATTGTGTTTAGTAAATCTTAGCTAATATTCTTGTGGATATTGTGATCTTATTTGAGCCTCATTGTAAGCAGAATTGTTTTGAGGTAGATTGGGTCATTTTCTCCATTTTTTATCTGTCTGATTATTTCTGTTCATTCATCTAATCCCTTCCTCTTCTTCCTTTTGTCTTGTTTAAAAAAAAAAACTGCTTAAGGCTAAGACGTTTCTGTTGTACTGATGTAGCATTGAGTCTTGGTGAGTTTGAGACTTGTCCTAAATCTCTTATCTCAAGGCGGAGCTGCGGGGTACATGGAGGACTCCTTCCTGCATCTTTTAATTTCAACTCTATTCCTAGCTCAGTACAATCCGAGGGAGGGACATGGGGGTGTAGGTGGAGGACATAAAGCTCCTCCTTCAGTCCATTTTCATTGTCCTGCATTTAGAACCATGCCTAGGATTCCTGAGGACTGGTGATAGACCAGCAGGCAGTGTGGTGCAGGGGCAGGCACACCTGTGTCGGAATCTCGGCTTTGCACTGGGACCTCTGAGCGCCTCAGTTTCCTCATCTGAACAGTAACTGTGCCATGAGATAGTCCTGAGGAAAAGGAAATATAACACAGTATAAAGGGCCTGGCATGTTGTAGATGCTTAAGTCGATACTAGCTTCTTTTCCAGTTTAAGATGTTATTTTATTTATTTATTTATTTTTAATTAAATCTTCATTTTATTGAGATATATTCACATACCACACAGTCATACAAAACAAATCGTACATTCGATTGTTCACAGTACCATTACATAGTTGCATCATTATTCATTACCTAAATCAATCCCTGACACCTTCATTAGCACACACACAAAAATAACAAGAATAATAATTAAAGTGAAAAAGAGCAATTGAAGTAAAAAAGAACACTGGGTACCTTTGTTTGTTTGTTTGTTTCCTTCCCCTATTTTTCTACTCATCCATCCATAAACTAGACAAAGGGGAGTGTAGTCCTTATGGCTTTCCCAATCCCATTGTCACCCCTCATAAGCTACATTTTTATACAATTGTCTTCAAGAGTCATGGGTTCTGGGTTGTAGTTTGATAGTTTCAGGTATCCACCACCAGCTACCCCAATTCATTAGAACCTAAAAAGGGTTGTCTAAATTGTGCATAAGAGTGCCCACCAGAGTGACCTCTCGGCTCCTTTTGGAATCTCTCTGCCATTGAAGCTTATTTCATTTCCTTTCACATCCCTCTTTTGGTCAAGAAGATGTTCTCCATCCCACGATGCCGGGTCTGCATTTCTCCCCGGAGTCATATTCCACGTTGCCAGGGAGATTCATTCCCCTGGGTGTCTGATCCCACGTAGCGGGGAGGGCAGTGATTTCACCTTTCAAGTTGGCTTAGGTAGAGAGAGAGGGCCACATCTGAGCAACAAAGAGGCATTCGGGAGGAGGCTCTTAGGCACAATTATAGGGAGGCCTAGCCTCTCCTTTGCAGCAACAGTCTTCCCAAGGGTAAATCCTTGTGGTAGAGGGCTCAGCCCATTAAACCACCAGTCCCCTATGTCTGTGGTCATGTTAACAACCATAAGATGTTATTTTGATGTGTGAAATGAAAGGTGCCTGCTTAAGGAATTTCAGGCAGCAGCAAACAGGTGCAGAGGAATTTTTGTGGGCTCTGGTTTCTTTTAAGCACCCTTGAGCTACCTTCCCAGGAAAGGCTGGCCTGTGCAGTCTTGGGACTTGCTTGTAGCCAGTGTTTCTCACCTCCAGGTGGGTGCTGGAGTGAGATTGCTTTGTCAAAATATACATTCTGGGTTCCAAACTAGACCAACTGCCCAGGCATGTACCTTTCAGAAAAGCTTCCCAAGTACACCCTGATGCCATCCTGGCTTAGAGCCTCTGCTTAAACAAACCACTTCCTAGTGTATTTAAAATGCATTTCAATTTATAGAACTTTAGTTTGGCCATAGCCTCTTACGGATCCAGCAGTGCTTTTCTGAGTAAAGAGTATATATAATCTTGTCGCCTCTGTCACAATGAGAATTGAGGGTAATGATTTCATAATACTACTATTTCTTACTCAAGAGCTTTTATATGTATTAACTCCTTCAGTCCACACAGTTTGCTGCCTTTATTATCCCTCTTCTGCATGATGTGTCCGAGGTCACACAGATAGGATGGGACGTTGCCGGTTTTGAACCTGTGTGGTCTGGCTCTGGAGTCGGTGAATGCCCTGTCCTCTGTGCTCTCTTCTCTCTTCGTTACAGATAGGATTTCCTTTGGGGTCTGTGGTGCATATGTACGGCTGTGGAAATTTGGTAAGAACCAGTATCTTTCTTTTCCACTAACCCTGTAGTTCTACTCTTTGTTTCTTGACATATCCTGCCCAGGTCCAGATTTCCAGAAGATCCGTACATCTGAGCAGTTGTGTGTGCTGATAGGTGGGTTGGGAGTGGTGGTGGAGCAAATTTATGATCTTGGCCTCTCAAATTTGCTCCTTCCAGTCTTCCACCTATTACTTGGAATTAGCTTGTTCCAAGGATGAAAAATTGGAGGTCATTTCTTTGGCTCCATTCAGTATAGCTAAAATAATATAGTAAGCGCTCTTTGAGGGTGGATTGTCCTTTGAGAAAGCCTGAGGCAAATGGCTTTCATTTTATCAGTACTTGTACTAAGGAATGAACAGAGAACAGGGCTCCCAAGGGCGTGTCTCCACGCTGCTTTAACAGGCCTGGTGTTAGAAGGTCTTTTGAGAAGGGCTTTCATGCTGAAGTTCTTTGCAACGTGGATAGCGAGTGGAAAATAGTCTGGGGAATACTTGCTTTAGACCTTTCTGAAAGTTGTAGAGCTCTCAGGCAAATGCAGCAGGTGTGAAACGATAATAAAAATGGCCATTTCTATTGGCCACATGCTCTGCGTTGGGCACTGTTCTGGGTCCTTGAGGACAGCAGCGCTAATCCCCACTCCACCCAGAGGTAGATGTTATTATGGTCCCTGTTTGATAGACTAGGAAACTAACTCAGAAGGGTAAAATGACACGTCCCAAGGTCACCCAGGTTATAAGTGATGCAGCCAAGAGTAGAACCCGTTTCTCACAGTCTCCAGACCCATGTATTTTCCATAATACTTTGTCCTCTCTTCTGTGAAAGAAGACTGTGTACTCAGCTTCACAGTAGACACTGATTTGCAAATAAAAGTTTTATTTCCTAACATGAGGATTTTCTTTAAAATAAAATAAATTCAAATAAAATCTAAGACTGCACTGCTAAATGTACTGAAGTAAAAGAAGTATAAAGAAATGAATGAATGAGTGAATGAATGAATGAAGCTGGAGTGTGATACATAAGACATAGGCTACTCCTCTTTTATACTTTGGAGATTTGATCATTTCTTTTTGAACAAATCCACTGGGGATTTTTTTTTCCTCCTTTGTTAAAAAATGCTACATTATGATACATTACAGTATCTGGACCATAAAGTGGCAATTTGTATTTTTAACTGCATTTAATTTCTGACTTCTTGAATCATGATTTTTTTCCTGAATTAATTCATTTTCTTCCACTGTTACCCACTGTGCCAGTTTGAATGTATTATGTCCCCCCAAAAGCCATTATCTTTGATGTAATCTTGTGTGGGCAGACTTATCAGTGTTAATTAGATTGTAATTCTCTGAATGTTTCCATGGAGATGTGTCCCACCCAACTGTGGGTGATGACTCTGATTGGATAATTTCCATGGAGGTGTTGGCCCGCCCATTCAGAGTGGGTCTGAATTAAGTCAAGGGAGCCATATAAATGAGCTGACAAACAGAAGGAACTCAGCACAGCTGAGAGCGACGTTTTGAAGAGGAGCTACAGCCAAGAGGGACACTTTGAAGAAAGCACAGGACCTGCAGATGAGAGACAGTTTGAAGACGGCTGTTGAAAGCAGACTCTTGCTCCAGAGAAGCTGAGAGAAGACAAATATCCCAAGTGCAACTAAGAGTGACATTTTTGAGGAGCTGCAGCCCAGAGAGGAACATCATGGGAGAAAGCCATTTTAAAGCCAGAACTTTGGAGCAGATGCCAGCCACGTGCCCTCCCAGCTAACAGACGTTTTCTGGACACCATTGGCCATCCTCCAGTGAAGGTACCCAATTGCTGATGTGTTACCTTGGACACTTTATTGCCTCAAGACTGTAACTGTGGAACCAAATAAACCCCCTTTTATAAAAGCCAATCCATCTCTGGTGTTTTGCATTCCAGCAGCATTAGCAAACTAGAACACCTACCCTTGCCTTCTAGATTTTGTTTGCCAATACATTTGGTTTAAGATGGATAATGTATATAATTTTAAAAGTTAAGGTTTCTTTGAAAAAGTCTGAAAAGAATTAATAAAGCCATATCCATCAATTTATGAGCTACTAAAATACAGGGTAAACTTCCCAACAAATGTGGTTGTTATAATACTTACGGTTCCATTTCCAGTTCAGCCATTATAGATGCCCTGAGGAAACAAACACAGGAGGGAAAATAAAACGTGATCATATTAATTATGATTTCACATCTGTTAAATAGGTTTCTAGCTAGAGCTGAAGTTGTTTCTTAATTAAACAAATGTTTCTTGAGGGACTGACATCTGCCAAACCCTGTTCTAACCTGTGACTTGATTTCATCTGTTCTTTGGGTCAAAACTCCATTTCTGCTTTGAGTTGGTTTTAAAATTTCTTAGCAGCAGCTTTTAGTATAATTTATTTGTCCAGAGTTTAGGAATGTGATTCCATAAAAGCCCACCTTTCCACATGCTTGAAGGGTAACACTGTGTCTGACTGTCTAGTCTGTCTGTCTCTCTAGTGTGACTTTGGGTACTTTCGGATTCACTCTTACTCTTCTTCTTTTCCCCTCCTTCTTTTCTTTTTCATACTTGACTGGGTAGAAATAGTACCACAATTTGTGTAAATTTTTTTTAACTAAATAGATCAGTGTTTCTCATCAAGTGGTCCTTAGATCAGCTCTATAATCGCTTGGGGCACTTGTTAAAAATGCATATTCTTGTGCCCCACCCCAGAATCTGAATTTGAGAATTGCTGAAATAGAGTTGCGTGTGTGGTGATTGTGTTATTTTAAACTATAAATAGAATGTTATGTTTCTCTCTTTGCAGATAAAAAGGTAATTTCATTTTTTTTCCCTCAGTTGATGTACTCTGATTTATAAACCAAAAATAATAAACTTCCAAGTAAGAATCCTGTAATTGGATTTCAGTATTTGAGAGACTTTGATTAGATTGTGGATATACTCAAATTATTAACAAATGCTAAATTACTTGATTTCTTTTTTTTTAAATAAAGTTTAATGATAACCAAATTTATTAATTTTATATCCTAATTCAAGCTATTTGTGATTTGAAATGATTCAGATGAGCGAGAGAGTTGGATTGGTCCAAAACTGGGTAGGACTCGGGGTGTGGTCTCTGCAAATTAGCCGTGTGACTACAGGCAGGGCTTTGAAATGCACTGGGCCCTGTGTGCTCTCTGCCCAGTTACAGATTGCTTGGATGTTCAATGACCTCCCCTCCAGTTCTGATTGAGTTGGACACCATGGAAAGAGAACTATGTGGGCAAGTATGTTGGAGAGACAAAGTTTTATATTGCCAGTGGAGCTTTTAAAATGAAATATCTGGAGCTTGAAGGAAATGCAGTTCATAAAAATAATAATATAGAATTAAAAGAAAAATGGGAGTTTCTTGTGCTCATTGAGAAAAACAATGCTGCATTAAAAAAAAAATCCCGGTTATTGAAACGTATCCAGGAAATGTACTTCCTTAAGGCAAAGACTATTCTTTGTTTGACACATTTTCTTTGTTGTACTGTTGTTGTCTGGTACAGAGTGGGTAATGGTAGGAGCTGGGCAGAGCAGGTTTCTGGTTGTCCTGCGTATTGGAAAATACCTCTGTTGGGGAAAAGAAACAAAGCATCCTGCCTTAAAAGATTCATCATTTTTCATAAATTCAAATAACAGGAGAACTAGGGAGAAATTGGCATTTAGCAAATGATTTCTTGCTTATGCTGTTGTGTTCCATTTCTCTGTATCCATTTATGGAGAGAATGATGTACATATCAAAGGTGGCAAAGTATATAAAAGAACCGGTGTTCCTAAAACTTAAGTGATTTATGGACCTCTTTATTTAAAGGAAAAAATTTCTCATAAATCCCCAGTACTGATTTCAATATTTTTATTATGAAGTAGCTTAAATATGCCTGAACATAAAACTAGGTATAAACTCCTTATGCTTCAAGCTTTTATATAACTATAAAACAATGACAAATTTATAGAGCAAATTCAGACAAAACTATAAAACCAATAAAATTCAAATTAATGTTAATTAAATGTGACAGATAATTTTTTACTATAATTAAATCTCTCTTTGAAAATGTGATTATTATTCTGACAGCTAAAGTGCCAGTTATTTTCAGATCTGTGTCAACTCAATTCTCCCTCCACTTCCCTATATTTGAATCTTCCTTCATATTAAGTACCTTTATTTGGCAGGAATGCATGGTTTAGTTTTTAATTCTGCCTTATTTATTTTTCTTATTTGGCCTTGATGATTAAAATCGTACCATTTGGTGCCCAAGTGGATCAGAAACATAAATGCAAATCCATTTTGGATGAAGTAAGAAGTGTACTTAGTGCCTAGTTGCGTATGGGGCATGTTTCCGTTTGCTAATGCTGCCGTTATGCAAAATACCAGAAATGGACTGGCCTTTATTAAGGGGATTTATTAGGTTACAAGTTTATAGTTCTCAAATTATTAAAGTGTCCCAACGAAGGTATCAACAAGAGGATACCTTCACTAAATAAAGGCCAGTGGCGTCTAGAACACTTCTGTTAACTCTTCCCTGCTAGCATGTGGCTGGCATCTGCTGGTCCTTTGCTCTCAGGTTCTGGTTTCAAAATGGCTTTCTCCAAAACGTCTCTGGGCTTCTGTCTCTCTTAGCTTCTCTCTCTCAGCTCCTGTGCATCTTTGTTTGTTTTCCCAGGAACTTTCTTTCTAAGCGTCTGGGGGTCCTCTCTTAGCTTCTCCGGGGCAAACTCTAGGCTAACATCTCCAAACATCTTCCTGTCTGCATCTCTGAGCATCACCAAGTGTCAGCGTCTGTGTCAGCTCCTGAGCTCTCTTAAGTTCTCCAGTGAGCTAATCAAGACCCACCCTGAATGGGCGGGGTCCACACCTCCATGGAAATAATTTAATGAAAGGTCTCGGCCACACTTGGGTGAGTCAATCTCCATGGAAACACTCAATCAAAAGGTTCCACCCTAATCAAAAGACTAATAAGTCTGCCCCCACAAGACTGCATTAAAGAACATGGCTTTTGTGGGGAACATAATCGATTCAAACCAGCACAGGGCAGTGGGGGAAAGACAGCAGCTAGAGGAACCTGCAGTATTGGGTTTCACATTTGGGGTGAGAATGAATGGTGCCACTCAACAAAATATGGAACAAAGTAGGTTGTAGGGGCTGATGATTAGTTTGAGACTTAGGTTTCTAGCATGGTATACCAGATACTTTAATACACCTCCCCACTGAAAAAGAACTGTATTTTGGGTAAAACATTTTTAATGTACTTCTGGGTTTATGGGAATTTAAGATAGCTTCAGTCTCCCCTTTTGGTTAGACAAACCAACCATCAAAAGGTAAGGCGGGAGCTTTGCCTGGAAGCAGACAAAATATATAAGTTGCCTCAAAGGCAAATGCTGATAACAGCAGTGTCCTTGAAGACTTAAGCCTTGAGTTAAGTGGCAAGGTAAAGGAGCCTTCATTATACAAAGACCTGTAAAAGGAGAATAAAGTGACACCAAACACCTGGTGCCCCATAGTTTCTGGCTCAAGCAGACGTGAATCCTGGACAGGATTCCAGGTTTAGGACCTAGGATTCTGTTACGATCAAAGAGCTCCAAAGCAAAGAAAGACCATCAGAAGTTAGAGTCAGCAGAAAGAAATAAAAGGCAAAAATAGATTTAGAACCCTGAGGACCTTAGGTTTGGGATTGACTGATACAAAATATAAAATAGCTATATTTGAAATGTTTTAACAAGTAAAATACGTAATCACAAGTAAGTGCAAATAACTAGATAATAAAAATTGGACAGGCAGATTTTAAAACAAAATCTAAGGAAGAATGTAACTGTTAACATAAAAACTCAGTAGATCAGATTGAACAACACTGAAGAGGGAATTTATGAACTCAAAAAAAGTTTGAAGAATTAACTAGAAAGCAGCCTAGATGAAAAAAAATGTGAAAGTGCAGTTGAAGGATAAAAAGGCTAAATGAGATCTATTCAGAGTCCCAGAAGGTAAAGATAAAGTTTTGAAGAAAGAGTATGTATTTCCTGATATTAGAACCATACCTTTTACTGATCTTAAGTTGTAAGATAATTAAAATAACTCTGCAGACCTGACCAAATACTTCTTCAGTGCTCTAAATAGACTAGAATTAATATATGATTTTCACAAACACCTCAACTTTCAGAATTCATTACTGAGCTTTGGGAATTGAGAACTGCATTAAAAACCTTAAAGCCTGTGATACATTATTGAGTAGTCATGACTTCTTAAAATAGAGAGCAAAAAGGAGACTGTTAGCTTACTAAAGCTCACCAGATCAGAACCCTAATGTAAACTATGGACTATAGATAATAGTATAATTATAATAATATTGTTTCATCATTTATAACAAAAGTATCACACTAATGCAAAATAGTAGGGAGAACTGTGGGTGAGGTGTCATACATGGGAACAGTATATTTTCTGCATGATTTTTCTGTAAACCTACAACTTCTCTAATTAAAAAAACAAAGGCATTTAAAAAGGGCATAATAGTTCTTACCTCAGAATCAATGCGAGGATTAATGGAAAGCATTTGGCAAAACAGTTACCTATTATTACTATAAAAATATTCCAATACTTTTTTTCAATAAGGAAATACAGTAAATCAGTGGTTCACAACCAGGGCTGTGCATGACCATCATTTGGGGACAGTTAAAAACTATAGATTTCCAGGCACTACCCCAGACCTACTATGTCAGAGTATCTGGGCTTTGGATATTGTGTTTTTCATAGGAACCCCAGTTTCGGAACCTTTGCTTTGAATAGCATTAATTAGCATTTTGGTAAGTTTTACCTGGATATTGACTTTCTTCCTCGCTAAACAATATTTTGAACATCTACTCTTTGTATTTGTTAATTACCTTATGTGAAATTTTCAGGTTATTGATCCCAGAGAGTTGTCTTCTATATCTCCCTTTAGGTTTGTCTTTCCCCCCTGTCCTCATTCCTCTCCCCAGTCCTGTATTGAATTTTTGAACAGCAGAGTTGACTGTATCCTCGACAGCCTACTTCTCAGAACTTCTTCTTTTAAATAAAACATTGTTTTTTAGAAGCTTTGCTAAAGCAGGCATTTGGCATGTTAAAATTGAACTTGTGTTTCGTTTCTAAAATAAATCAACTTTTTTTTACCCCTTTAAAAATGAGTGTGGGAAATGCTTCTAAAATAACTGATATTCCCCTTGTTAAAACTGGGGTTGTTATTGGATGGATTCCAACATATGTGCTTTTTCCTTGGAGGGAAAAAGATGCAGGGGGAGTGTTCCTACTTCATTCCAAAACACACACACAAATTATAATCCCTCAAACCAAAGTCAGGAGAGCCTTTCATATAGTGGCAGTTGTTTGGTATATTGTAAATTGTGTCCTAGACAGTAAAATAAGCAACAAAATGTTTATTGTATTTAGATCAATTAAAATATTCCTATTAACTTTTGCATTTGGTTATTTTCGTTAAAAAAATCATTGTATTTTAGCAAAAGCAGCAGTGCAGTTTAGTATATATTTCACATGAATAAGGAATGACTGGAATGTCAGCTCCATTGGGGCAGAAACTTTGTTCATGGCTAAATCCCCAGCTCCTAGAATAGTGCTTTGCACACAGTGAGTGTTCAGTAAATATGTACTAACTGAATGAGCTAACAATTAAGCAACTGAAACTATACGACACATCTACCACTTCTCACTGATGAGTGTCCTCAGGGGCTTGTTATAGAGGTAATTTTACCTGAAATTTGTCTGGTGTTCGATTAGGGGCCACCTCCACAAAAATCACTTTAAGCAGTTACCTATAAAATAGGTCCTTGCAGGTAGGGACTACTTCTCATTCATGGCTGTGTCCACATTGCAGTACCTGGCACATAGCAGTTTCTTAGTAAATATTTGTTGAATTAATACATAGTGCTTTCACGTTTGATTTAATTGTCTTGAAAAACCAATTAAGATCCACAATATTGATAAATTTACATCTTGAGGTTGGTTGATAGTATATCATCCCAGTTTTACAGACAATGGAACAAAGATTAAAGGGGCTAAAGGTGGTTTTCCTTGAAAGCTTGGATCCTAAGGAGCAGAGCTGGGACCACAACCTTATTTGTTGATTTCTTCATCCCTTGTTCTTTTTAGAACAGTCTTTAAAACAGTAGTAAACTTAAGTTATCCCTCCTCTCCCACTTGAAACCCTCTTTACTTGTAGAGGTAACAGAAGTTACTGTGTAAAGTCTTTTCCAAATTGCCATAGTGTCTTCATTCTCAGACACGAACTGTTGTGTGCTGGTTTGGGTTTTTCATAATAATAGTTCTTTTTCAGTGGCCTGTGATGGATAACTATGATAGGTTCTTTTGGGAAAATTTTTTTTTTAAAAATTAGCCATCATTATTTCAAACAATTTATATTCTCATCTCTTAAACATTTTAAGAAAGTTTTTAAAGTCAAATTCCAAAGCTGTGAGAAGGATGTTCTACAACAAATTCTTACCTTGTCTGCCTGGTCATTTTGAGATAGAAATTTCAGCAGTGCTGAATTGACTCAGATGATATTAACAGAATTAGGCTCAGGGAGGAGAAACCTTCCTTGTGACATTAGAAAAAGGAGGGGAAAAATGCTAGCCGAGCATTAAGATTCTTAAACAGGAGCAACTTCTGACTGCACATTTTGTCAAAGCTGTTTACTGAAGTCAGAGACCAAATAACACATTGCCAAGCTCCAAGTAAGAAAGAAGGATTTCAGAATCTTTTAATCTGATTTCTGTTTAGTCTTCTATTTATAATTTGGTGACTACAGCAAGATTTTATCCAGTTTGTGATTAGCAAGTAGGTCAGAGTTCATTCTACCAGACTGCTAAATTTAGACTTAGCTATCATTATTTTACAAATGATTTTTAAAGCATTCCTTGAAAAATTCCCACCACAGAATTTTGATTTCATTGTGAAATATCAACAAGAATTTAATTTCTTTTGCCCTCTGTGGACAATAACTTTTAGTATCAGAACTGAGGATAAAAGAATAAACTGCCGATATCACGTTTCCTCCAGCATCCAGCAATGAAAATATATGGTGGGGATTTCAGGAGCAGTTTTGGGTAGAAGAAATGCATTTTCACTATAGTCTGGCTTCTCAGATGAGGCAGGACAGAGCCATTGTTTTCTTTCGGGCTGTTACAAAGTGGGATCACATCATCCCACAATGCGGCTTTTTCTATTTGCAGTTTCACAGTTCATGCCTTTGTTGTCCTGCCCCACAGTGGGGAAGGGGTGACAAAGAAGCAAGCTCAATAAGGGCCTTTCAGAGCTTTTCTGGGTTTGTCCTTACCATCTGTCCTCTTCTCTCCCCTTGCTTTTCAGGCTATTCACATTATTTTGTTAGAATCTTAGGTTTCTGATAGGGGTGACATGGACACTATAGAGAAATGAAGAAGTAGTGGAGGGAAGCACATATTTAATTGTGACGAAAAGAGAAAAATCCTGCTTACTCTCTTAAGCTTGTGTTGAACATATGATATGAAGGTTTTTTTTTGTTTTTTTTTTTTTTTTTTAATTTTAGCAGTGGGTGATGGTTGTTTTCTTAATTTTCTTTTAATTGTATATATGCCATTTTTAAAAACATTTTATTTTGAAACACTTTCAATTGTATAGGATCGTGACAAAAATAATAGAAATCCCATACAGAGAATTCCAACATATCCCTATTCCCCCTGATACCCAGATCCACCAGTTTTAACATTTTGCCATATTTGCTTTCTTTCTTTCTCTTTCTTCCTATCTGTCTGCCTGCCTGCCTGTCTGTCTGTCTGTCTTCTGAACACTTGAGTGTAGTTTGCATACATCATGCTCCTTGAACACTTAATACTGCCATGTTTGTTTCCTGAGAACTTATGTGCAGTTATCAAGTTCAAGAAATTTAGCAATGAAATAAAGCTCACAGTCTAGATTCCAATTTTTAAATATGTCCCAACAGTGTCCCTTAAAGCTCTTTCTCTTCCCTTGCTAGATCCCATTCAGGATCATGTATTGCATTTGATTGTTATTGTCTCTTTAGTTGTTCCTCTTTCTTCTTTTTTTAAGTTGTGGGAACATATATGTAACATAAAATTGCCCTGGAGATCTTTATTTCTTCATGCAGCTTTGATCTATTGTCTATTGTCCTTTCCTTTCATTTTTGCAGAAATCTTTTTAGCATCTCTTGTAGGACCAGCCTAGTGGTGATCAAACCCCTCAGCTTTTGTTTATCTGGAAATGTCTTAATCCCTCCTTCAGTTTTGAAAGACAGTTTTGCAAGATATAGAATTCTTGTTTGGCAATTTTTTTGCTGTCGGCACTTTAAATATGTCCTTCTTGTGTCCTTGGTTTCAATGAGAAATTGGCATTTAGTCTTATTGAGGTTTCCTTGTGTGTGACATATTGCTTCTCTCTTGTGACTTTCAGATTTCTCTATCTTTGGCTTTTGACAGTTTTATTATAATATATTGCATCATGGGTCTGTTTGGGTTTATAGGAGTTCATTCAGTGTCTTAGATGAATATTCAGGTCTTTGTTAAATTTGGGAAGTTTTCAGCCATTATTTCTTTGAATAGTCTCTCTGCCCCTTTATCTCTTTCTCCTCCTTATGGGTCTACTATAATGCTTATATTGGTACACTTGATGGTATCCCACAGATTTCTCAGGCTCTGATTTTTCGTTTTTTCTTCTTTCTGTTCCTAAGACTGAATGATTTCAATTTTCTTATCTTGAGGTTTTCTGATTGTCTCTTTTGGCAGCTCCAGTCTGTTTTTGAACCCCTCTAGGGAATTTTGAATTTCTGCAGCTATGGTCTTCAGCTTTGTTTGGTTCCTTTTCGTAATTTCCATTTCTGTATTGATATTCTCTTTGTGTTCATCTGTTGCTTTCCTGATTTCCTTTAGTTCTTTGCTCATGTTTTTCTTTAGCTCTTTGAGCATATTCAGGACATTTTTAAAAAGTCTTTGTCTGGGATATCACAGGTCTGATCCTCCTCATTGAAGGTTTTTAATGCTTTAATTTTCTCCTTTGCCTGGGCCATTGTTTCCTGTTTTTTGTATGTTTTGTAATCTTTTGTTAAAATCTGGACATTTTGATATTTTAGTGTCTTATTGTTGGAATTTAGACTTTGAGGCATCTGTTCCTTAAGCTTGTATCCAGCTAGTGTTATGACAGAGTTTTCCTTGAATGCCAAGAGTTAACAGACACAACAACAAAAAAACACAAAAGAAATTAAAACAAACAAACAAACAAAAAAACACCACCTTTCCCAGTACTTTCAGATTGCCCTGTGCTAGTGCTCTCCTTCAGGGCTTAACCATATATGAGTTTGGAGAATAGCTCCAGGTTAGAACATGGGGCCACTCTGGTACTTTCTCTACATGACTCTTGTTTTGGGCATGAACTTGTGACTCTAGGAATTGCACCATCTCCACAGATATGAATGTCCCCTCTTCACAAGGAAACAGTTTCCTCACTGTCCTGAACACTGTACTGCGTGTCCTACAGATAGCAATCCATTGCCCGAGGCAACAAGAGCTGACTGCTGTCTCACAGCATCCTATAGGATTGCTTGGTGAGCTGCCTTCTGCATGTAGGGCAGGCTGGTGTTGTGATTCTCTCAGGCCACCACCAGAGCGACTGGACCAGATATATGTGCTTCTAGTATATGTTTGTGAGTGTTACTCTGCTCTATCCAGAACCAAGACAAGGGATCTGCACTGGGAGCTCAGGCCTGGTGAAAGGTAGGGGAGGTGCCAACCAGGGTGCCAGGAAATCCCACTGCTTTTAAGTAGATGACTTTTTTTTTTTTTTTTTTTAACTTGGCTCTTACCCTGTTATTGTACTCCTTTAACTGTTTTCTGAAACTTTAAGAAAGATGTTACTTCCAGTTCTTGCTGGTTGTTCAGAGCTTTCATAGTGATAGAACCCTAAAGCATCTCACTCTGCCCTATTTTCTAAAATTTTGAAACCACTGGGTTTTCTCCCCTAAGACTTGCATCATTTAGGAAGGAAGAGGCCAAGACTCAATGCCATAAATCACTTATTCCCAGCACAGGGCTGGTCAGACATCCCTCTTGTCTCTTATAGGTGGCTAATGTAGGTGTTGTTTTATCTTGTTGAAAACCTTTTCTCTTGTTTTGACCATTGGGACTGTGGTGTTAGCAATGGGACAAGTACTAGGACCAGAAAGCTTCTGGAGTGATGGGCAGTTTTTGTTTAGGATACTTACTGCTTGAGTGCACAGTATAAGCAATGCTTCTTCAACTTAACGTGTTCTGGGCAGAACCACATCCCTTTTATTTAGGCTGGTGTTGAGTCTTTACTTTTTTTCCTGTATGAATTTCATTTTTGTGGAACAAATGTCTGTCTCATTCTTCTGGTTGTGTTAGTATGAATTTAACATGTGCATGTACTTCATGCAAACCTTTATTTTGACGATTGCATGTTGATAAGTCATGGTGGTGAAAAGCGTGCTTGTTCAAGGTGGCGGCACGTGATCTGGACTTGAACTCCCATCCCTACTCTGCTGGCTGTGCAACCTTGGAAAAGACAATTTACCTCTTTGGGCATTAATGACCTCATCTATAAACAGACAGTGTTGGGGGCTTCTTGGAGTGGTGGATTGCCAAGTCCCCCATTGTTAAAATCTACCTGTGTGTTTTGTGTTTTTTGGGGTCTAAGGGTATTAGAAATGGAATGTTCATTAGGGACCATGCTTCTGAGAAACCATTAAGTAACACAAGGAGGAAGGCTTTCAATTAAGTGATAATTCTGTGGCATGGCTAGTGATTGTTAGTGAGTTTAGAAAAGGTTGTGATCCTAAAGGATACAGTATTAAAAGAGGGAAATAACTATGGGGTATTCTCCTTCCCTTTTTTTGTGGCAAGTTTGCAGAATAAGAAATCACTATTTCTTACTTCTAGGGAAATGTTATTCAACCCTGGAGGTGTTATTGGACACTTGGGTTTTGAACTTTTAAGTTAAGATTGAATAAGTTCAGATAAACAAACACTTCTTAATCTATTAGCTCTTGTTCAGATAAGAGATAACCAAAACATCAGGCTAATATAGTATGGGTGCCCCATTTCTGATTTGGTTTCCTATACTCTTAAAAAACTTAATTTTGAAAAGTTCTAATCCTACAAGCAATATGTATTAATTGTAGACAATTTGGAAAATATTAAGAAGGATAATTTCATGACTCAGAAATGGCTGTTCACATTTCAGTGCCTTTGTGTTATAGGCACAAATTTTGTAGAACAATATTGGGATCATACCGCTCATATATGTAAGCTGACATCTTGCTGTTTTCTTGTCATGTTCCTTTTGAGATTATTTTTGAGACTGAGGTTTCAAATGAAGGTAGAGTTAATGTAATATTATGCTTGGCACACTTTGATGGGTTCTGTATAGACTTAGAAATAGAATTGTGGACCTAGTTTCTGAAAATAACATTTGTCCTGTTGTCTCTTGAATAGACTTTCAACGTTCAGCATATATAAATACATATAGATGATGTATGGCTATTACTTCAGTTAACAAATGGAGACTTCTTAGTTTATTAGTCCTTGTTGTTCACTGATTGCTTTTATAAGATTCTCTCATTTGAGTTTCCTGTGGCAGAATTGCTTGCTGCAACATCTGTAAGCATAAGATATTTTAACACCATATTTTTCTGGAAGCTTTGATTCATCAAGCTCGAGTGTGGTAGCCAGTGTGGGCCAGGCCACACATTTGGCAAGTAACAGAATACTTCAGAGACTCCTTTTGCCTGGATATATTATACATTTGGTAATATTAATGGTTCACTTGTTGAATATTGATTTTGTTTATCGTTTCCTCTATTAGGAAATGAAAGATTATTAGTTTCCCCTTTGGATTATTTAGTCTATCAATTTTTCTGGTACCCCATTTACACTGTGTTGTAGATAGATTCTAAACCCTGAACCACATTAGAATTTTGTTGTGGCCCTCCTTCTGTGTTTTTTGGTGGCGTCCTTTGAAGTCCTGAAATATTTTAAAATTTGATTGAGATTAAATCTGGGTTTCATTTTACTTTTTTAAAACATATTGAGCAAGTTAATTTTCTGTTCAAGTTCCTAAGGGTAATTCTTCCAGCCCTTTATGTCCCAAGAATTCAGACTGAGCCTTGCCAGAACATTCCTGTGGTTTTTCCACAGGGCAGATCAGTGTGTTCATGAAATTTTAGTTGTAGCTTGTGTTTTATGCGGTTAATAAAAACATCTGCCTTTAATTTTCCACAAACAGAGCAAAATCATTTGGTCAAACCTTTTCAATAATGATTCAATATTTCAATCCTCCCCTAAGAATAGCCCAAACTTGTCTTTAGGACTCCCTATAAACTGCTGATTTTAAACATTTGGAAGATGTTTGGGGTTATTTTGCCAAATATAAACTCTTGAGAAAGAGGGAAAATTTGTGAATGTGAATCCTTATAATGGCTTCTGGCCTTTGCCCCCCAGGTTGGAGCGGCTGTGGGTGAGCTGCTGAGGTCGGGAGACAAGCATGCTGTGGTCGGATCTGCCCTGCTGGGGAACAGAGACATTTGCTGGATGGAAATCCACAAAAGAAAGCTCCTGTGAAAACCTGAGACGGACGATAATCTAAGCAAAATCAGGTCTGTGTACTTTAAGAACGGCTGGATAAAGTGTATTGGGCTGGATCAGAAAAAGTGGTTGTATTCATTCTATGAAGTGTTTTGGGGACAACCCAAACTAATTATTCCCAGTTGTTTGAGCGATTCCTAATCTCCTATCAATGGCAGACACAACCTTCTGTGTCTAGTGTATTGTATTCTTTTCCTTCTCTTCCTTCTCCCCTTCCTCCCTCTCTCTTCCCCTCCTCTCAGAGAATAGAGAAAGATCTTCAGCACAAGTGTGTCAAAAGCCCCAACCAGAGGCCCTGTAACAACCTCAAAGAACTTGGCTTCATTTTGGAGAGAAAACAGTATCCCTCTCATGAACTTGTACTGGTGTTGAGTTGCATTCAAATATTTGCCCTTCTTTCTGTCTTCAGTTATGAAGGGTGGGTCATGGAGACCTGCTGTTTTTCGTGGGGTACTTCTGACTATGTCCCCCTGGTTTGCTTGGCAAGATTTTGTTTACTCTTGTCTCTTCCAAAACAAAAGCTAACAACACTTGCCGTTTTTGGTCATATGTAATTTGCATTAAGAATTATTTATATAGAACAGGGGAAGAGAAATTTCCCGAAAATAATAGGACTATAAATAAACGCAAGTTTGCCTTACTGTGGACCAGAAGAATAGCATGCACAACCCCACATGTGGCAGTAAGGTAGGAAATAACATACGTTGAGACAGTATATTGTATAGGGACAGGCACTGTAAACCATTTCTGTTGGATAGTCAAAGGGTAACTCAGCATTTATATACCTGACACATAATAAGCAGTTAATCAATGTTTGTTAGAAGAGAGTCAACAGTCTTGAGAACTTATGAAGTAGCGAACATCTGTTATCTTTGCCAGCCCAGTATCATTTCCCCTTATTAATAAAGTAGCCAGATTTTCTCTGGACAGCCACTCCTGCCTCACTTTCAGCCTTTGTCGTTATAGGAGGTGACTCTGCTGATTAATTATGGGCATGCGCTTTAAGCTTGTTGAGTCAGGGTCACAATCAGTTTAGAGATGGACCCCACTGCTTGTGGAAACCATTGGAAGCAAGTTTTTCCTTGTTGTAGGTTTGTTAAGCTGGAGCTGCTAGTTGCTGTTTTGTTAACACTTGGAGAAAGCCTATCTGAGAATGGGGCCAACACTAAGGAAATCAGAGCTGGGGGCTGGAGGAAAGGAGCTGGGAGGAGGGACACACGCACACACATTCGCTCACAAACAACTTATGGTCCTGGATGCAGCAGTGTCTAAAGCTAGAATCTCCCTTTAAACCTCCCTATTCGGTTAGCTACTTAATTTGAGTTAGGGGTCTCAACCAAAACCATCGTGATTGGTAATGCCTTCTGTGTGTGAGGTCTGAGTATAATAATGACTGTGGCCATGATTGGTAATTTCCTCTGGGGTCTGAGTAGAAAATGCCTGTGACATCCTCAGGGAGCTCACAGTATACAGGATAGGCCAGGCAGGTATTAAACCAGCCAACACTGTAAAAAATACTTCACTAGAAGTAGGAAAAAGTTGTGTGGGGTGGAGAAGGAGTTATGAATTCTGCTGGGTGATGGAGAGATTAGCAGGGATGGCTATTGGGGAAGGTTGGGGAAGGTTTTAAAAAGGTGGAAACTTTTAGTTTGACAGATTAAAAGACAGATCTACTATTTTAGCACTTACCTGGGAGCAATCAAATTAGACTGTACCATTAGCACTATCTTGGGGGAAAGGTAGCCAAAGGTGAATCAGAGAAAGTGAGAAGATAAGAAGTACTTTTGTGTACAGAGAGGAAGAGAATTGCCTGTATCTTGGAAAAATGTGATGTGAATTTTCTCTGTCTGAGGCCATCTGATTGCCTCCTCCAAAACATAGTTGAAATGATACTTTCTGCATCTATGGAATGAGCTTAACAATTTGTTTAGCCTTTTTCTAGAGCAAATAATTTATGCATAACCTAAGATTTATGTTCTCTGAAATTAATTATCTGTTAAAATGCTCTAATTCTTAAAGTTTTTTGTTGCCCATTTCCCCAGTTTATTTTCTTATGAGAAACCCCATGGTTTGCATTTTCATTTTAAATACTCAGAATATTCTTCTTGCCAACCAAAAGCTTCTGAGAGTATTGCTTTCTGTTTTCCTTGGTAAAAATTCTGAAGCTTTTTTCCCTCGGAATTTTTATTTTATTCTTAAGTTTGTAAGGAGAAAAGAAAAATCCCTCTTCAATTTAAAACACTATTTATATTATTTGATATTTCTGGTTCTTATCAATATTCATGTATCTACAAAGTTGTAATCAGTAGGTATATAACTCTCCTTTTTAGTTTATCTCCTTTATTTACTTAACATTTTTTTGCAACTACCCAATCCACATACTTATCAAAAACCGATTATATTCTAAAAGCAGTTTTGGAGATCATTTTTATCATTTATTAAGATAGAATTTCCATTTTTAGATTCATCTCATTGCTGGTAGATTTTTTTCTTTAGAAATGATTGTTGCCTCATTATACGCTGAGTCTATTATATGAATGTAGTAGACATAATAGTCTAACATTTAGAAGTAAAAAAAAATGAGTATTTTAGGGCTTCTGCAAGACTTTTGGTCTGTTGGGAAATCAAAAGAAGAATCTGAAATAATAAGTTCTAAAAATTCATAAATAATGACCCCTTGATCATTAATTGCTTTTTTCTTTTTAGTTATACTTATGCACACAAATTCAATAATCACCTTCCAGAATACTGTATCACTTTCCAGTTCAGCTGATACATTGTATAAATATGTACACACATATAAGAGCCCCAATATGTGTGTTCATATATATCCCCAATCCCAAATTTAAAGACGGACTTTTGTCCTCTTAAAAATTTAAAGATTGTTACATGATTCATATAGTTATTAAATTTCATTACTACTCACTATCTTTAAATGTGTTTGAACAACACGTTTTTTAATGAAGGAAAAATAGGGTTTAGACTTTGGGACCATTTTTAAAGAAATGTGCTTAATTCAATTTCTTTCTTTTTGGGTCTGGAAGGAAAGAAAACTTTCCAGAACCTTTAGTTAAAGCAAATTGCAGATAAGGAAGGTAATTTCAGAGCTTGGCTAGTAGTAGAGTCTTGGTATTTACTGTAAATTCAATTGTTTGAGGAACAGCCAAATGAGAGGTTATCAGAAAACTGTCCAGAGTTTATTTTAACACCACAGCTGCTGTTCTCATCAAAACTTCAGTTGGTTTTCTAAGCAGAATTCTGAGTGTCAATTAATTTGAAACATTTCTGTCTTTTATGTTATACTTTATCATCAGTATTTTTTATAAAATGGCTTTATTGAGATATTATACACATACCATAAAATTCACCCTTTTAAAATATACATTTCAGTGGTTTTCAGAGTTGTACAACCATTATCACTAAATTCCAGAACATTTTCATTATTCTAAAAAGAAACCCCCCATCCTTTTGCAGTCACTCTCTATTCCTTCCTCCCTGCAGCCCCTGTTAACTGCTACTTGCTGTCTCTGTGGATTTGCCTTTTCTAGGCATTTCATATAAATGGAATCATACAATATGTGGCTGTTTGGGTCTGGCTTCTTTCACTTAGTATAATGTTTTCAAGGTTCATCCATGTTGTAGCATGTAGCAGTACTTCAGTCCTTTTTATGGCTGTGAATATGTGATATACCACATTTTTAATCATTCATTGGTTCATGGACATTTGGATTATTTCCGTCTTTGGCTATTATGGGTAATGCCGCTGTAAACATTCATGTACAAGTTTTTATGTGAACTTTATGTGTTTTCATTCTCTCAGGTATATACCTAGGATTTGCTGGATCATTTGGTAATTCTTTTTAACTTTTTGTGGAACTGTCAAGCTGTTTTCCATAGTGGCTGCAATATTTTACAATGTATGTGGGCTCCATTATTATTATTGTTATTATTATTATTATTAATTATTGTTATTGCTATCTGTTCCAGTTTGCTAAAGCTGCTGAAAATGCCAGATACCAGAAATGGATTAGCTTTTAAAAAGGGGGTTTATTAGTTCACAGATTTACAGTTCTGAGGCCATAAAAGTGTCCAAATTAAGGCATCAAGAGATAGATACCTTCTCTGAGGAAAAGGTCCATGGTATCCAGAACACCTCTATCAGCTGGGAAGGCACGTGATTGGTGTCTGCTGTTCTTCTGCTCCCGGGCTGCATTGCTTTCAGCTTCTGATTCCAGTGGCTTTCTCCTTAAGTGTCCCGGCCCGCGGGACGATCAACGGAGGCTCCAAATCCTGTGAGGGAGGAATGGTATGGGACAAGAGACATGAGGAATGACAGCAAGACAGGTTTCTGATCAAGCTGCAAAACTTTATTGAAGAGGCAGAGCATATATACTCTAGGAGAAGGGGAAGTGGCTAGCAAGGGCTCGTGGCGGTCTAGGATTGGTGGCTGCTGTTGCTAGGGCGGATGGCAGATGTAGGGTTAGCATTTTTGGCGCGAACTAGCGCTTTTGGTGCGAACTACTTCCATAAAGAAGGCTGAGGGTAACTTAAGCTATTGTTGTATCAGCCCTGGCGGCCATGTTGCACATCTCCGGCATAGCTGAAGGTGGACTTCATGCATGCTACCTTAATCGCCCTCTACACTTAAGTGTCTGTGGGTTCTCACTTAGCTTCTCCTGGGCAAACTCTGGGCTTCATCTCTTAGCTTAGCATCTTCAAACTTCTTTCTGTCTGCATCTCCAAGTGTCTAAGTCTCTGTTGGCTCTGGGGATTTTCTAAGTGTCTCTTCAAAATGTTTCTGCCTTTTATCCTCTTACAGAGGATACCAGTAAACTAATTAAGGCCCACCTTGAATGGGCAGGGCCACACCTCCTTGGAAATAATCTAATCAAAAGGTCCCACCCACAGTTGGGTGAATCGCATCTCCATGGAACCACTCAATCAAAAGATCCCACCCACAATAAGTTGGCATCTACCAGAGTGAGTCAAAAGAACACAGGGTACACAACAGTCTCAAAACAGCACACCTTTCTAGTGGTTGTGAAGTGGTATCTCACTGTGGTTTTACTTTGCTTTTCTCTGTTGACTAATGGCAGTACTCGTCTTTTCATATGTTGATTAGTAATTCCTATGTATTCTTTGGAGAAATGTCTGTTCAGATCTTTTGTCCATTTTTAAATTTTTTTTTTTTGTCTTATTATTGCATTGTAAGGGTTCTTTATAATTTCTGGATATGAGGCCCTTATTGGATATATGATTAGCAAATACTTTCCCCAGTCTCTGCATTCTTTCACTTTTTAATGGTGTCTTTTGAAGTATATAAGTTTTTAATTTTAATAAAGTTCAGTTAATCAATTTTTTATTTCAATATTCATTATTTTGATGTGTTTCTAAAAACTCTTTGACTCACCCAAGATCTAGAACTTTTGTTGCTTATCTCTTACATTTAGATCTGGAATCCATTTTGAGTTAATTTCTGTATATAATGTGAGATAAGGGTTTAGGTTCATTTTTTTTTTTTTTTTTTAATCATTATTTTATTGAGATATATTCACATACCACGCAGTCATACAAAACAAATCTTACTTTCGATTGTTTACAGTACCATTATATAGTTGTACATTCATCACCTAAATCAATCCCTGACACCTTCATTAGCACATACACAAAAATAACAAGAATAATAATTAGAGTGAAAAAGAGCAATTGAAGTAAAAAAGAACACTGGGTACCTTTGTCTGTTTGTTTCCTTCCCCTATTTTTCTACTCATCCATCCATAAACTAGACAAAGTGGAATGTGGTCCTTATAGCTTTCCCAATCCCATTGTCACCCCTCATAAGCTACATTTTTATACAACTGTCTTCGAGATTCATGGGTTCTGGGTTGTAGTTTGATAGTTTCAGGTATCCACCAACAGCTACCCCAATTCTTTAGAACCTAAAAAGGGTTGTTTAAAGTGTGCATAAGAGTGCCCTCCAGAGTGACCTCTCGGCTCGTTTTGGAATCTCTCTGCCACTGAAGCTTATTTCATTTCCTTTCACATCCCCCTTTTGGTCAAGAAGATGTTCTCCGTCCCACGATGCCGGGTCTACATTCCTCCCCGGGAGTCATATTCTACGTTGCCAGGGAGATTCACTCCCCTGGGTGTCTGATCCCACGTAGCGGGGAGGGCAGTGATTTCACCTTTCAAGTTGGCTTAGTCAGAGAGAGAGGGCCACATCTGAGCAACAAAGAGGCATTCAGGAGGAGACTCTTAGGCACAAATATAGGGAGGCCTAGCCTCTCCTTTGCAGAACCATCTTCCCAAGGGTAAAACTTATGGTAGAGGGCTCAACCCATCAAACCACCAGTCCCCTATGTCTGTGGTCATGTTAGCAACCATGGAGGTGGGGTAGGCAAATACCCCTGCACTCTCCACAGGCTCCTCAAGGGAGCACTACATCTTTTTTTTTTTCCTTGTTTTTCTTTCTTTCTTTTTTTTTTTTAACTTTCCCTTCTTTTTTAAATCAACTGTATGAAAAAAAAAGTTAAAAAGAAAACAAACATACAATAAAACAACATTTCAAAGAGACCATAACAAGGGAGTAAGAAAAAGACAATTAACCTAAGATAACTGCTTAACTTCCAACATGTTCCTACTTTACCCCAAGAAAGTTACATAATATAGCAACATTTCTGTGAACTTGTTCCTACTATATCCATCAGAAATTAACAGACCATAGTCATTCCTGGGCATCCCCAGAACATTAAATAGCTTATCTGTTCTTCTTGGATTATTGTTCCCCCTTCCTTAATTGCTCTCTATTGCTAGTTCCCCTACATTCTACATTATAAACCATTTGTTTTACATTTTTCAAAGTTCACATTAGTGGTAGCATATAATATTTCTCGTTTTGTGCCTGGCTTATTTCGCTCAGCATTATGTCTTCAAGGTTCATCCATGTTGTCATATGTTTCACGAGATCGTTCCTTCTTACTGCCGCGTAGTATTCCATCGTGTGTATATACCACATTTTATTTATCCACTCATCTGTTGAAGGACATTTGGGTTGTTTCCATCTCTTGGCAATTGTGAATAATGCTGCTATGAACATTGGCGTGCAGATATCTGTTCGTGTCACTGCTTTCCGATCTTCCGGGTATATACCGAGAAGTGCAATCGCTGGATCGAATGGTAGCTCTATATCTAGTTTTCTAAGGAACTGCCAGACTGACTTCCAGAGTGGCTGAACCATTATACAGTCCCACCAACAATGAATAAGAGTTCCAATTTCTCCACATCCCCTCCAGCATTTGTAGTTTCCTGTTTGTTTAATGGCAGCCATTCTAACCGGTGTTAGATGGTATCTCATTGTGGTCTTAATTTGCATCTCTCTAATAGCTAGTGAAGCTGAACATTTTTTCATGTGTTTCTTGGCCATTTGTATTTCCTCTTCAGAGAACTGTCTTTTCATATCTTTTGCCTATTTTATAATTGGGCCGTCTGTACTATTGTCATTGAGTTGTAGGATTTCTTTCTATATGCAAGATATCAGTCTTTTGTCAGATACATGGTTTCCAAAAATTTTTTCCCATTGAGTTGGCTGCCTCTTTACCTTTTTGAGAAATTCCTTTGAGGTGCAGAAACTTCTAAGCTTGAGGAGTTCCCATTTATCTATTTTCTCTTTTGTTGCTTGTGCTTTGGGTGTAAAGTCTAGGAAGTGTCTGCCTCATACAAGGTCTTGAAGATGTTTTCCTACATTATCTTCTAGGAGTTTTATGGTACTTTCTTTTATATTGAGATCTTTGGTCCATTTTGAGTTAATTTTTGTGTAGGGGGTGAGGTAGGGGTCTTCTTTCATTCTTTTGGATATGGATATCCAACTCTCCCAGCCCCATTTGTTGAAAAGACCATTATGGCTCAGTTCAGTGACTTTGGGGGCCTTATCAAAGATCAGTCGGCCATAGATCTGAGGGTCTATCTCTGAATTCTCAATTCGATTCCATTGATCTATATGTCTATCTTTGTGCCAGTACCATGCTGTTTTGGCAACCGTGGCTTTATAATAAGCTTCAAAGTCAGGGAGTGTAAGTCCTCCCACTTCGTTTTTCTTTTTTAGAGTGTCTTTAGCAATTCGAGGCATCTTCCCTTTCCAAATAAATTTGATAACTAGCTTTTCCAAGTCTGCAAAGTAGGTTGTTGGAATTTTGATTGGGATTGCATTGAATCTGTAGATGAGTTTGGGTAGAATTGACATCTTAATGACATTTAGCCTTCCTATCCATGAACATGGAATATTTTTCCATCTTTTAAGGTCCCCTTCTATTTCTTTTAGTAGAGTTATGTAGTTTTCTTTGTATAGGTCTTTTACATCTTTGGTTAAGTTTATTCCTAGGTACTTGATTTTTTTAGTTGCTATTGATTAGGTTCATTTTTGTTAAGCATTTATTTCTGGGCTCGCATTTCTGTTCCTTTAATCTATCTGTCTATACCAGGACCACGCTTAACTAGTACCACACTTAACTTAGGTTTTTGTAATGCAGTTTTTCCATGAAAAGTGTTTTTTCCCCCAAGAAATGGACTTAAGCTGTGCTAAATCTCCATCTGTTTATTGCTGTGTTTCTTTGCCACTTTCCCTCACCATTCTTTTTTTTAATTAGAACAGTTGAAAGTTTACAGAAAAATCAAGCAGAAAGTACCAAGTTCCCGTATACCTCCCTGTCACTTGCAGTTTTTGCTGTTAATGATTTTCTGCATGTGTGGAATCTTTGTTACAATTGATGAAACAATATTATTATGTTATTAACTTTAGACCACTGTTTACATTAATGTTCATTCTTTGTGCTGTACAGTTCTATGGGTTTTTTGTTTGTTTGTTTTTTGGTAACATATATAACCTAAAATTTCCCTTTTCATCCCTTTTCAAATATATAGTTCCATGTTGTTAATTACAGTCTCAAAGTTATACCACCATCACCGTCATACATTCCCCCAATTTTTTCATCACTCCAAACAGAGACTCTGTAACAATTACACATTAGGTTACCATTCTCCCCACCTCAGCCCTGGCAATCTGTATTCTAGTTTATGACTTTACAAATTTGCATATTGTTTATTTCACATAATTGAGACCTTACAGTGTTTGTCCTTTTGTATCTGGCTCATTTCACTCAGCATGGTGTCCTCAAGGTTCATCTGTGTTTGTTGCATGCATCAGAACTTCATTCCTTTTAAGGGCTGAATAATATTCCATTATATGTATATACCACATTTTGTTTATCCATTCTTCAACTGATGGACGCTTGGGTTGCTCCCATCTTTTGGCAATTGTGAATAATGCCACTGTGAACATCAGAATACAAATATCTGTTCAAGTCCCTGCTTTAAATTCATTTGGGTATTTACTGGCTTGTGTGGTAATTCTCTGCTTAACTTTTTGGGGAATTGCCACACTGTTTTCTACAGTGGCTGTACCATTTTACGTTCTCACCAATGATGTATGAGTGTTCCTGTTTCTCCACATCCTGTCCAACAGTTGATACTTTCCGTTTTTTAATAGTGGCCATTCTAGTGGGTGAGTGATGGTGTTTTTTTAGTTTCCTAGCTGATAAATAATATGCAGTGGGTTGGCTTAAACAACGGGAATTTATTTGCTCTTAGTTTGGCTGGGAGAAATGCAAAATTGAGGTGTCATCAAGGCGATACTTTCTCCCAGAAGACTGTGGCATTCTGGGGCTGGCTGCTGGTGATCCTAGGTTCTTGGCTTTTCTGTCATACAACAATGCACATGGCAGCCTCTCCTGGCTTCTCCTTAGTCTTCCACATTCCACTGACTTCCAGCTTCTGGCTGCTCCCTGTGGCTTTATCTCTGTGTGTCTGAATTTCTTCTCCTTTTTATAAGTCCTTTATGGAGTTCATTAATAGGATTAAGACCCATCCTATTTCAGTTGGGCCAAACCTTAATGGAAATAACCTCATCAAAAGATCTATCAAATCAATGGATTCACATCTATATGAATGGATTAGGATTAAGAACATATTTTTCTGGGGCTTACAGCTCCAAGTTTACCACAAATGGTATCTCATTATAGTTTTTATTTGCATTTCCCTAATGGGTAATGATGTTGAGCATCTTTTCATGTATTTATTGGTATTTTGTATAATTTCTTTGGAGAAATGTCTTTTCAAGCCTTTTGCCCATTTTCTATTGAGTTTTCTTTTTATTTTTGAGTTGTAGGAGTTCTTTATATATTCTGGATATTAACCCTTATCGAATATCTGGTTTCCAAATATTTTCTCCCATTCTATAGGTTGTTGTTTTACTTTGTTGATAAAGTGCTTTGATGCACACAAGTTTTTAATTTTGATGAGGTCCTGTTTATCTTATTTTTTCTTTTGTTGTTCATGCTTTTGGTATAAACCCTTAAGAAACCACTACCTAACACAAGGTCCTGAAGATGTTACTTTGTGTTTTCTTCTAGGAGTTTATAGTTTTACTCCTTATATTTAGGTCTTTGATCCATTTTGAGTTAATTTTTATGTATAGTGTGAGATAGGAGTCCACCTTAATTCTTTTGCATATGGAGATCCAGTTCTCCCAGCACCATTTGTTGAAGAGACTGTTCTTTCCCCAGAGTGGACTTGGCACCCTTATCAAAGATCAGTTGGTCACAGGTGTGAGGGTTTATTTCCACACTTCCAGTTCAATTCCATTGGTCTGTTCTGGTGTCATTATCATGCTGCTTTGATTACTGTAGCTTTGTAATAAGTTTTTAAATCTCAAAACCTGAGTCCTCCAACTTTGTTCCTTTTTTTTTTTTTCCCCAAGATCATTTTGGCTATTCAGGGTCCCTTACTCTTCCATATGAATTTGATGATTGGTTTTTCTCTCCATTCTTTTTTGAGTTACTCTGGTGATTTTTCTTTGGGATAATTTTGCCTCTTGAAAATGGTAGTGAGGATGCAGAATTTATTTAGATGCATTTTCCAGGTTACTATTTATGTTACTTCAAATTTAAGCAATGCTTCATATTTTATAAAGGTTGTAAGCATTTTGTGCCCATAAGCCATTTAAATATAAAAGATTTGATTTTTCATTAGCTCTATCTTAATCATTGTCAATAATCACTGAAGGAATTACAGGTCTAGTAGATTATTTGAAGAATTTTCATTAGTAGTTATATGAATTGAGTCTCTAATACAGAAAAAGATAAATTTCATAAAACTATTATTTTACTAAATAGAAGTTCTCTTAAAATGTCTTGGGTTTTGGAAACATAGGGTGCTTATATATGTTTTATGAAAAAGTGACAGTTTTCATAGTGTAATGAAAATACTTGCATATTTTTGTACTTATTTATGCTATATTTGTCTTTTTATTAGTGTGGTTTTCAATGGACTAGTGTGCAGACATTGAAATGATTATAGTAGAAACGTCAGGACTGCAAATTTTATATCCCTTCTTTTGTTATAACTCTGCAAATGTTAAGGATGCCTAAAGATTGAAAGGGAAAATAAAAAATGCCAGTAAGTTATTTATTGTGATGTTTGGATTCTAATTGACTATTTTCTCTGTTTTCTAGGAAAGTTATAATTATGTTTGGGGCATGTGTTTTATTTTTGATCTGAAAAAAAAAAAGTAAATTTGGTGTTGGTATAATTCAGAGACATTTCTCTTCTCTGGCATATAGCTAACAGCTGACTTCTGCTCCTGGCCTTTAATCTAGTATAAAGACCACAGTATTAGATTTAGAGCATGTTTTCTGCAGTTCCATTAGTGGGTCAAGCCGTGCCTCCCAGTTCCGGAGGCTCTAGGAGGGCTTATCTGCCTCCTGCTCTTTCTTTTTAATCTTCTCATTTCAACCTGGTTAGACGAGGCTGGTGGGAACGGACATTTGTTACCTGCCCCCTTTGCTCTCCCTGGCAGCCTTTTGCTAATAATGTAACTTCACAAAAATGTGTCTTTAGGGCAACATGGATATATTCTTTTTATTGTTCATTTAAAAGAAAAAGCCACAGGTAAGCCTTCATTTATGTCTTTCGGACCCTGGAAGTGGGTATCAGGAATATTTCAATCAAATCACTCCTGTATCCCTTTCTGTTTGGTGCCCTTTGAAAATCTTTGTGACCTATTCATTCACGGAATAACCCTATGAGGAGTGTAGTATAATGTTCTGAGAGGATACGATCCTTGGTGGTCTTGTTTTTCTTTGGGAACTGAAACAAAATAGGACTTGGTGAGGGTGACCTTCTAATTACCCTTTACTTTGAACAGAACCTTTTACTGGTGAAGTTAGGGGCCCAAGAATGATTGAATTATTGAAGTTTGAGTCGTGGTACAGTTATATATGCGAAGGCTCTCGCCCATTTATAATTGTATGGTTGCAGATGAGCAAAATCAAACAACTTAGTAACATTCATTGAGCCAATACAAGAATAAAAAGAGTGTCTGGAACTTGATATCATGAGCAGAAAACACATTTTTATGGTTATTGAAATGATGTTTATGATAAATTCATTAACAATGCTTGGAATATTACATATTTTGATTGTAATATTACATATTTGGTTTTTTCTCATCTTTATATTTTTTATGTTAAATAATTTGTGGCATATTATATTTCCTTGAAAAACCTTCAAAGATACCATACTTGAGTGACATATTGTCAATTGGTATTTACTTTAATGCAATTACTGATATATGAGCAGGCAGAGTAGTTTCTCAGTCCCATAATGACCTGTAATGAATAAAACATTTACTTTGATCATACTGTCCAAATAAGATCTATATTCACAGCACAGTAACTCTTCAGAGCTTTTGAAATTTCCAGATCGATTTTTATTATCTGCCCAAATAAGTACTATCATCAGCTTCATTCATAATCAGAAATAATAGGATCTTTTTACATCCACAGTATCCAAAACAATAATTTGTATAAAAAACATCAATCTCAGTTTAGCATGCATTAGAAAATTGCATTTGCTAGTCTATCCTTTTATTAATACAGTTTTATTGAGATATATTCACATACCATAAAGTCATCCAAAGTGGACAGTGTTATTCACAGTATCATCATATACCTGTGCATTCATCACCACAATCATTTTTTTGAAGATTTTCATTACTACAAGAAATAAAAATAAGAACAAAAATAAAAGTAAAAAAGAACACCCAAAACATCTCATACTCCTTCCCCCCACCCCTCATTATTCATTTACTCCCCCCCCCCCCTTTTTTCTACTCATCTGTCCATACACTGGATAAAGGGAGTGTGGCTGCAAGGTTTTCACAATCACACAGTCACACCACATAAGCTATATAGTTAGATGATCAAGAATCAGAGATATTGGATTGCTATGCAACAGTTTCAAGTATTTTCTTCTAGCTATTCTAATACAGAAAAACTAAAAAGGAATATCTATATAATGCATAAGAATAACCTCCAGAATGACCTCTCAACTCCATTTGAAATCTCTCAGCCACTGAAAATTTATTTTATTTCATTTCTCTTCCCCATTTTGGTCAGAAAGGCTTTCTCAATTCCATGATGTCAGGTCCAGAGTCATCTTTGGGAGTCATGTCCCATGTAAGGGGGAGGGCAGTGAGTTTACTTACAATGTTAGCTTAGAGAGAAAGGCCGCATTTCAGCAACAAAAGAGGTTCTCTTGGGGTGTTGCTGGTTAGGCATAATTATAAATGGGCTTAGCTTCTCCTTTGCAGGAATACATTTCATAAGGGCAAGCTCCAAGAACAAGGGATTGGCCTACTATAATGGTAGTCCTTAATTTTTGTGAGAATATCAGGAATTCTTAAGGTTGCAAATAATTTGTTTCTGCTGTGGCTCTGTTCTGGTGACTGGTTCAAGTGTGAGAGTGCCTAAGAAAGTAAAAGGTAATTAACATCTTTACCAGAGACTTATCTCAGAGATAAAAAAGCCTGGAGGTCTAATCACTTTAGGCCCTTGGTGATTCTAATATATGATTGAAAATGACCACTGACCTTGAGCAGGCATTAATTTAGGAGTGATAAGAGATGCTGAATTAATTTTCCTTAGGTCGGTGCAATTCAGTTAAATTCAAACTGAACCTGTGAACCCTATGCTGGAGGGAAGGCTGCTTTGGTAGTTGCTGCAGGGAATAGACTGAAATATTCCTTGAGGAGACAGGCAGAATGCAAGCCCTTCTGGGAGAGCCGCCATTCTGTTGAGCATGTCCAGTTATACTAATTAAGCACTTAAGCACTTTTTGGGCTTTTGATGCGGGTAACTACGTTTGATAGAACCATCCTGTGAGACCCAGTGTTATCAGTGTTGACAGATAAAGAAGCTGGGGATCAGAGAGGTCAAATGATTCTGTCCAAGTTCCACAGCTACTAATTTAAATTTGAATCCAGATTTTTTTCTCTAACTCCATTATATGCCTAAATAAATGAAAGCACTGCCTATAAATTGCTTGACCTATAGTAAACTCATTCTCCCCCCCATCTCTCTCTCGCTCGCTCTCTCTCTCTTTACTTATTTTAACTGATAAGGTAGTAAAGGCTAAAAGTAACTTATGAATAGCATACTTTGAAGGAGAGTGTGGTTAATCTGAATGTATTAAATGGAGAAGTGGCAATTTGTTATTTTTGGTAATTGAATAGGATATTGTGAATTAACGGGAGTTTTCAAGCATTTTAACCTGAGTAAAATACCTACCTGATCAGACCCTCCGAGGTGGGAAAATGCATGCTTGAGTTGTCCTAGGTTTTACAGCCAAGGATGTGGCCCAGCCATGCTCTCTACTCTTGGTAGCCCCGGGAATCAAACGCTCCCAAGGATCTACTAATTGAAGAAAGGAAGAAAGAAGCTACGTCTTGGACATTCCTGACCACCCCACCCCCACCCTGTGCTTGTTGTTTGGAGGCTTCAAGCTTCCTTTTTTAAAGGTGGACTTTGCACTGCTATGGGTGGGCACTGGAGATTGACAATAAGGAGGGACCAAGGTCCATCTAAAGCTCTTAGTATTTTCAGCTTGTAGTATTCTTAGCTAAGTAACTAGTAGATGTTAATACCCCACCCCCTTTATTTTTCCTGTAGCTGTCTGCCTCTTAGAGAAATAGACCCTAACAAGGTAAGAGGTATCCCACACAGAACCCTTTACAAAGCTGTGATTGCCACCTCCCAGCTTTGCCTCAAGGCATTTCTTGGTTAGATTCATAGAACTTGTGTTGCCTAAAGAGCTTGACTTGGTGGGTGGTGGGTTGGTTGCTTGGCAGTTCAGTGATGCAGTTTGAGACAAAGCTGGTCAGTTGTGATACTTGAGATTAAATTATCTTTTAAAGTAGGCACAGTTGGAGAGCAATTTGGGCAATATATTTCAAAACAAAATCACATCCAGCAATTTCATAAATATGTTCATTTAAACTATGCAAAGATATTTGTATAAGTTACACTGTAGTGTGTAAAGAATAGAATAGATTTGTATGTGTTGGTTTGGAAAGATCTCTAAGATATATACTAAATGAAAAAAACATTTTGCAGAATCATGTGAATAATATTCCCTTGTGTGTAAATTTTTAAAAAGATATGTATGCTGATATATATATTTTTTCATGAAAATATATACAACTGTTAATGTACTAGAAAAGTTTTCTTTCTCTTTTCTGTATTATTTGAATTTTCTAACCATGTTCATTTATTGACTTTCTGTTTTTTAAAAAAATATCATCAAGGGCTCGCTGGGCGGTTTGATCATGGACCATTTTGCTATTATGTTTTAATGCTTTTTTACAGAATCCTAGTAAATGTTTTTAAAAATATTGCAATTTTTTCCCCCTAAACTTCACTGCTTGGCCTGTCTTATCTTGTGTGCATGCAGAGGAAGAAGGTAATTTTTTTGAGAGGAGTGATAAAGTATGTGCTAAGCCACCAAATGTTCCCTTGATAGCTTATTGGTTAAAACATTGAGTTGAAAAATAGAAAAAGACAGATGTTCACCAAATATGATTCGAAGGACAAAGAATCCTGTCTTGCTGAAGTGTCTGAAGGTGTGCCTTTACACTTTGTTTGTTTGCTTTAAATATGAGCTTGGTCTGAATTGTATTTACTTTTCAGACATGGCTGGAGGTGGTGGATGACTCCAAAATCTGATTGCTCATCAGGAAAGCTGTTTGCTAAGAAAGGCTTACCTGTTTGGACTTGAAGCAATGACTGATGCACAGATAAAGGCAGTGTGACTTTTAAATATATTTTGACTTCTGTATCCAGATTTTACTTTTCCCTTTATTAAAAACCCTTCATAGGTCAAAGGAGATGCCACCCCCTAAACTATTTTGGTAACAATAATTGCTTAATTCTTCAATTCTTGATAGGCTTGTCTGGAAATTTTGTAATCATTTTCTCTATGGTGTCACTTACCTTCTTTGGTCTTAGCTTCAGTGCTGAAATTTAATAATAGATATGAAGATGATAATTTTTCTTTAGAATGTAGGAAACGGTGACATCCCTAATCTATCCATTTTAAAATATATGATACTTGATAATTTCATTTAAAAAATTAACAAATCATACAATTTTTCTAATTTGAAAAGGATTTGGGAACTTCTTTTTTTCTGAAATGGCTTGTTAAATAGCTTATCAGGATCAGTAATAGTTTTTTGCCTTGTCTCTATCTCCATTTCTTTTTTTTTTTTTTTTTTTGTAGTTTTCTTTGTTTTTAATAGATTTGAATTATTAGAGCAGTTTTAGGTTACAGAAAAATTGAGCAAAAGTATAGAGTTCCTATACACTCTCCCCTCCCCCTATAACACACAGGCACACACAGTTTCCCCTTCTATTTCTTTCTTCATGGCCTCTGTTCTGGTTTCTGGCCCTCTTAAACTTAGTCATACTAGGAATCAAGCCCCCATATTTCAAGGTATTTGAGCCAGACCATAGGAATTATAATCTATTAGGAAGATTAAGGAGACAGTTTCCAAAATGCATATGGGTGTGTCCATATATGTAGATGTATGTTTGTAGGTATGTAATTGATTATTTATGTTTATAATATAGAAGAGTCCAAAACAATACCATTGTCACTTGATATCATGAGAAAAACTGATATTACCTTCAGTATATTTTTCAGTGTATTTCAGAATACGTATTATTCAATATATATTCAGTATATTACTCGGTTCTCAGAAGAAACTGGTAATTTAAAATGCAAGGTAACCAAAATCTAACATGGAGATTGCGAACTCACGTGCCTACCATGGCCAGGCAGAAAACTAAACCAGTGAACTAGAGGAAAGGGGAAAAAAAAGAAGAGTATAGCTACTACTCAGCTTCTCCACTTCTGCTATTCAGGAATGAGGGCCCATTGTGGCTTGATCTCCCAATATTTCAAGAGAGGTTAGAAACTTGGATTTTCATGTGACTGCATCCAATTTTTTTTTTAAAAAACACTGTACTTTTGCATTCTTTGTTATGTTATTTGTTAGCAAGTGTTTTTTTTTCTTCCCTTTATTGTGGTAACATACATGTAACATAAAGCTTGCCGTTATAACCATTTTTAAGTTTACAATTAAGTGGCATTAATTACTTTTACAATATTGTGCTACCATCAACACCAGCCATTACCAAAACTTTTTCATCACCCAAAACGGAAACTCGGTACCCATAAAGCAATAACTCTATCCCCACTCCCTGCCAGTCCATAGTAACTTCTAATCTACTTTGTCTCTATGATTTTGCTTATTCTAGATATTTTTTACAATTGGGATCGTTTAATATTTGTCCTTTTATATCTGGCTTATTTCACTTTGTGTAATGATTTCAAGGTTCATCCATGTGGTGTAGGGCTTTTAAAGATACTACATTTTACTGATGATATTTGTCATCAGTTAAAGCTTATAGTGTGAATAGAAGTCTTGATCGCTAATAGTATTGTCATTTATTAAACCCATTTGATATATATTGTCATTTATTAAACCCATTTGATATTGGAAGCAGGCAGTACAAATTAAAACATAACAGGTAATGCTTCATGCAAAGGAATGAACAGTGCACAAATGCAATGAGTGAAAAATGTATTTGTATATACTTGCCTTCCGTTATGATGAATGCCAGTTGCATGTCCTGATTCTTCCTTGTGCTGAATCTTTGTTGCAAAGCAAATTACTTGTAAAATGTAGGCTGGCAACTGGTACTGTGAAATCTTTTGGGTCTCCCCCCACTTCCAAAGACTTTCATTATGATTAAATTTGATATGTAATGAATAGTATTTCATGAAGGCAGTGAAAAAGAATTGTTGCTTTCATTTTGAATCAAAATCAGGGAGGTATTGGGACATCATTGAATATTAATATCCTTTCATTATAAAAGAAAAGGTAGTTTACTTTTCAGAGAAGTGAGAACTGAATTATGGGCATGAATATAGATTGTAGACACTGGTGAGAATAAATGGAAATAGAGCCTTGTTTTGGCAGTAAGTCGAGCAGGAATTCAAGGTTGTTTAGAGAAACTTCCTCCCAGTGACTTGCTCTGTCACCCCATTTCACTGTCAATCACAGTCTCCTGGAAGTCTGGAAGAGAGTGATTCAGGGATGACCTGGTTATTCCCAAGAAAGATACATGCATGTGAATGCTCACAGAATTGCCAGCCAGCTACAGTGGTGATTCCTTGGTATATTTGTTCATTTCTGATCATTTTTGTTTGCAACTACGTGCCTTGTCAGCATTTTCATTTCCCTCAGAAACTCAATTAAGAGTGTGAGATGAAGCTGAGGTGCTTCTTTCATAACTTTCTATGATTTGATGTCTCAGCTTTGATTTATATGGACAGTCCCAGGCCCAGCAGAATGTAGATTTCTGATAGGCTGGGACTGCTTTGTGGATGGCTGTTTGTGGTGTGAATTGGAGCATGTGTGTGAGATGCCAGGGTTTAGAGCCAAGTCTGCCTTCTCAGGAGACAGTCCCTGGCAGCTTGGAATTTAAGTGAAGGGTATGTTTCTCACAGTAGTAGTTGAAAAGCCATTGGCTTCCTCTGGCATGTTTATTTGAATTTGATTTATGTGGAAGTTCTTGAAGGAACAGAGCACTTACAGTTCTTTCAAAGAACTTAAAAAAACATTTCATTTCACATTCCAATCAATCTGCTTTCAAAATGGGTAGAGCAAGGAAAGTTGGCAATAAGTTAGGTTATAATAAATTTTGGTTTTGTTCCATATCTCCTAGGATTGGGGAAAACAAGGAGGGTAATTGTTGAGAATTTTCCTCTTGATTTTTTTTCTTGGTTGGGTTGCTGAGACACCAAAGATCAGAATATTTAAAACATCTGGAGACAGAAAGTGAAGTTCTCGTTCTCTACTGTGTATCTAGGGTCAAGTAGACATGGTTGATGTTAATTATACTTCCTTCTCATGTTTGGTTAACTCCTGAGTGATAAAAGTGCTTCTTCAAACTTCATATTTTCATATATTGCTGTTACGTAAGAGAAATGAGATTATCAGTATAATTAAGTGAAATTTAAAATCTTCTGCTTCAAGTTATGAAATAGCATGTTTTCGTTGCCATCTCCCAGCCTGGCCTTCTCAGCAAATTTCATGCCTCGTGGGGACAGATGACCCTGAATTCCAACAGCACCTGCAGTCAAAATAGCTCTCATTCCAGGCCCCACGCAACAGGGTGTGTTGGAAAGTACTTGAAAGCAAAGTGTAAGCAGTACTTTTTATACTTAAAAATGAAAGATTATCCTGGAATCTTCCAAGCCCTAAAGACTGGGAAGGTACCCTCTTTTCTCTATCATCAAGTTTTGTTGCAGTTCCTATTACCAACAAGGAAGATGGGGTAGGATGGAATTTCTTAACTAGGAAGAAGATGAGGATGCTTGGAAGGGGAGAAAGTGGCTGGTGGAGCTTGTGGGAGGAAAAGACCAAAATAAAGGTGAAAAGACAGTCCTGGGAGGCTAAGTTAGTGGCATATAGTCACGCAAATAAACTGTTTATCCTGTTTATTATTCTTTAAGTAATACAATTATTCCATGTTCAGTTCATTGTTAAGATATCCAACAGATTCATAGACTGACCAGAGTGTATTTTATCTATAGAAAAAAAAAAAAAAAAACAGCATTAGAAATGATTTTACAAATGGTTTAGCAAATTACAGCTCACAGGTTAAATCCAGCCAGCCACCTGTTTTTATACTCCCTATGCACTAACAATGGTTTCCACATTTTTGATGTTTGAAAAAACAAACAAAAAACAAAAGAATAATATATTGTGATACCTGAAAATTGCATGAAATTCATATTTTAGTGTCCATAAGTAAAGTTCTGTTGGAACACAGCTGTGCTCATTTGTTTATGTATTGTCTGTGTCTGTTTTCGTGGCACAACAGCAGAGTTGATTAGTTGCAACAGAGACAGAATGGCCTTCAAAGTGTATGACATTTAACTCTGAATCTTTACAGAAAATATTTGCTGACCCTGGCTTAAAGAATTGTTTAGATTTAAATTTGTTCATATTTTTGATTGCTTACTGTATACTGTGCTGGCTCTGATGTACAATTTGGAAAATCCTCATGGCAGCTGGCAGTATCCCATAGCCTCATGTTTTAATTTAAACAGGAATCTGTCTGTAGCACCTCCCAAAGATGATCATCTTCTTGGGCACTGGAAATTTAGCTGCTGTTGTTAAAAAAATTAGAACAGTGGTTCTTTTTGTTTTTCTCTAACAGAATCATTCAATTATTCAGCAAATATTTAGTGAGTGCCAAATGTATGCTCCACACTGTTCTGGGGAGTGGGAATGAAAGGTAATCCTAACAGACAGGGGCCCTGTGCTCTGGGGCCGTACATCCTCGTGGAGGAGATGGATCATAAACAGATAAATGTAAAGTATATTGGGGTAATAAGTATGATGAAGAAAAATCAAGGGGAGGGAGAGAGATGGGAGCAAGAGAGGGCTGCTGAAAGTGTGGTGATGGGTCTTCTAGTTTGCTAATGCTGCTGGAATGCAAAACACCAGAGATGGATTAGCTTTTATAAAAGGGGGTTTATTTGGTTACACAGTTACAGTCTTAAGACCATAAAGTGTCCAAGGTAACACAGCAGCAATCGGGTACCTTCACTGGAGGATGGCCAATGGTGTCCGGAAAACCTCTGTTAGCTGGGAAGGCACATGGCTGGCATCTGCTCCAAAGCTCTGGTTTCAAAATGGCTTTCTCCCAGGATGTTCCTCTCTAGGCGGTAGTTCCTCAGAAATGTCACTCTTAGTTGCACTTGGGATATTTGTCCTCTCTCAGCTTCTCTGGAGCAAGAGTCTGCTTCCAACGGCCATCTTCAAACTGTCTCTCATCTGCAGGTCCTGTGCTTTCTTCAAAGTGTCCCTCTTGTCTGTAGCTCCTCTTCCAGATGTCACTCTCAGCTGCACTGAGTTCCTTCTGTTTGTCAGCTCATTTACATGGCTCCAGTAATTTAATTTAGACCTATTCTGAATGGGTGGGATAACACCTCCATGGAAATTATCCTGTCAGAGTCATCACCCACAGTTGGGTGGGGCACATCTCCAGGGAAACACTCAAAGAATTACAATCTAATCAACACGGATACCTCTGCCCATGCAAGATTACATCAAAGATAATCGCATTTTGGGGAACATAATACATTCAAACCAGCACAATGGGCAAAGGCCTCTTGGGACAGTTACAGTTGAGCAGGAATTTGTGAAGATCGAGAAGGTGGCATTTCAGGCAGTGGAGAACCTGGGGCAGGTCCTGAGGTGGGAGCCAGCTTGGCGTGTTTGAGAACCAGCAAAAGTGCCCTTGAGGCTAAAGCAGAGTGAGCCACAGGAAGAGTGATGCAGAGCTGAAGTCAGAGGGGAAGGATGTGGGGTGTGGGATGGGTTATGAAGGGTACTGCAGGGCAGAATAGAGACTTAATCTTTTTTTATTTTTATTTTTTATTATGGTTGAGATGAGAGGGATTTGAGCCAGGAGCTGACTTGATCTGATTTACTCTTTGAAAGGGATCATTTAAGCTGCAAGTATATTTTCTCTACCTTGAGGTTTATTGAAGATGATGACATTTTATGGATTAAAACAAAAAACATGTCTGTATACCAGCCAAAACCAAAAACAGTGTAAAACGATCCTGACACATTTTGGAGTGGCCCTTCTTTTTTTTTTTTTTTTTTTTTAAAAATTTTTTAATGTAATTTTATTGAAATAAATTCACATACCATATAGTCATCCAAAGTGTACAACAGTTGTTCAGTTTTATCATATAGTTGTACATGCAACACCACAATCAATTCTTGAACATTTTCATTACTCCAAAAAAATAAAAATGAAAATAAGGATAAAAATAAAAGTAAAAGAGAACACTCAAAACATCCCATACCTCTCCTCCCCCCATTTAATGTTTTTTAATTTTTAATTTGAAATATATTCACATACCATTTCAATAAATTGACCATACAAGTTAATTTATATAATGTGCTACAGAAAATATAGATTTTGCACCATATAACCATCTCTTCCTTTGATAGAGTGACCCTTCTTTGACATAATTCACAGGCTGCCATAAAAGTGGGAGCATAACAATAGTAATTACAGGACAGGGTCTAGTAGGTAAGTGTTCAAAGGCTTTTAGTTCTGGCAGCCAAGAGTCCCATCAGGAATCAGATGGCACATTCAAATTGGGCACTTGGAGGTAGGGATAGTGCACAAAGGATAGTGCAGTAGGTTGGGGCCAGTAGCCACTGAGCTATTCCTGCTTGGACTGAAGGGGAGAGGGGGCAAGTGATTCGGTGGGGACAGAGCCTTGTGTTGAGGGCCACCGGACAGCAGCGTGATTGGAAGAGACAAAGTAGGGAGGGAGCCTTTCTCCCTCTTCTTCTTGGGTCCTTTGGGGACCCCCAAGGGCTAAACTCAACCTGGAGCCAGAGGGTAAGGGGTCTGTTGTTAAATGGGTCAGCTTCTGGAAACACAGAGTTGGGGGCGGGGAGGGAGTGGCAGATGTCCATTTCAGGGGGCATCTTGAGATTTTCTTCTGAATTCCAACACCCTGCTGCTTGCCCTCACCACCCCAACTCCCACCCCAGACACACCACAAACACACACATACTCTCTTACTCTTGAGTTCCTTCTGGGATTCTCTGATCAATCTTCTGACTAGGGCACAATCATTAACTTGAAATTTGAGGATGTTTCTAACTATTTCTGTGGTGTTTGATTCTATGATAACTAGGAAGGATTTGGATAGCTTGATACATCCCAGCTTTCATTATGATTAAAAAGATCCAAAGCACATGTGTTAGTGATGGTAGAATTAAACTTTTTATTTTAAAAATATGTTTTATAGTTGGATACAGAAGGAAAAATACAGCAGGGGGGATTTAAAACCTTGGTGAAATATATTTAGTTTTGATTTTAAAACAAGACGAGCATTGAATTTTAGCCAACCTATCTGAAAGGTTTTGGTTTTCCACTGTTGGACATATTAAAACTTTGAAGACACAGAAGTACCATTCAGTAAAGTGCTTCTTTCAGCAACTCCTGTGATGCCCTGGTGCACTGGAAGCCCATGTTTTCCTTTCAGACATGAGCAGGAAAATCCCAGAATTAATCACTCTCTGTGTGACATCCAGAAGGCTAAGCTGAATTTTTAAAATGATTTGATCTTTTAAAAATATTTGACTTTTCATTTGATTTAGATTCTGAGAATCAAAGGTTCTAATAACTATGTGGTGAATTTGGCTCACAGGTCTGTAGAAAAAGAAATATGCAGAAGCTGATTTTATGTGTTATTTTGTAGAGGCTAGTGCCGGTAAGAGGAGCCCAAGCTGTATAGATGGTAAACTCATTTTCCTCTCCCATTTTTCTTGAGTCTGGCTGAAAACCAAGAACTGGGCACATTCCCCAAATGTTCTTGGTCCCAAATTGAAGGGTGGCTGAAGACCCGTGGGGAAAGAAACCTCTTTCCCTTGTCTATTTATGGTTATCAGCCATGTTGTAAAATTTAAACAATATTTATTTTGCTTTAAGGTCAAGGAAAGAAGTCACCTTGAACTTCCCATAAGTTTTCCAGAACTGGAACAGGATAAAGTTCTTGCTTCGTTGCTTCTGCCCATGCGTCAGCTTTGGGCACAGGCTCACTCATAAAGTCATGGGCCATTGGGCTGGGTGAGCGCTCACTGCGTGTGACCCGCTGTGTTAACCCAGCAGGGGCTATAGGCATGAAGGAGGCAGTGCCCGAGTCCTGCACTGGTTGACATAATTCTGCTCAGGAGATGAGATGCATAAACTGATCCGTGGTCTGGGTGGAGAACGTGAGAGATGAGAGGGGTACTGTGGAAAATTACAAGGAGAGAAGGGTCCTATCTTCCTGGTCGAAGAGAACCAAGATGCTGCTGGCCTTACAGGATCAAAGTGGCACAATGTCAGCGGTTGTGAATTTGAGTGAGTTCTGTATCTGACCTGAATTCTTAGGCCTCAGTTTCCTCGTCTATAAAATGGTGCTATCGTTGTCATCCATATCATAGTAGTTTTTGAGACTGAATTACAGAATGCATCTCAACAATAAAATACTCTAAAACTATTACTTGTAATTGTTATCAAATGATGTTTGTTACATATTTATATACTTGTGCCGCTCACTGTCCTGGCTTATCTGTAAGCTTTGATTTCTAGAAGTTTGATTATTCATGCTGATTTATTAGACTGACGTGATACAATAAGATTTTTATATGTGGAAGTCTTGCAGATCTCCCAAATGCAATGGAGAGAGTCATTTAATACAGTGGAGAGAAGTTGCCTCTGGATAGGATATCTGAAAGGTGAAGTTCCCTTCTTTAGGGAGGAACCAGGCACAATATTGGTGGAGTATGTTAATGTGTAAATGTCGAAAGGTGTGGTTTGAGATGAATTACAGACCTTGGGAATTGGGACTCTGATTTTTAAGCAAAAAGAAAAAAAATGCCAACATTAAAAAATATTTTTTTGAATATCTTAGAGCCTTTCTGAGATTTACTCTACTTGGCCTAAAGAAGTAGGAAATCTGTAAATTCCTTCCTGGGCATGTTGATGAAGACGTAGTAAACTAAGCTGGAGAACTTGGAGGCTGAAACACAGTTATCAGTGTTGTATGAGGGAAGGGCTATAAAATTTGAAATTAGGTTTAAAAAACACATGAAACATTTTGATTCAGAGATCCTAGTTTGAATTCATTCCCAAATAGGCTGCATCCGTGTGTTTCAGCACTACTACCTCTGCTGAAACACAGTTGAATTGCTCTTTGGAATTGATTTAAGAGATAGTTTATGAGCCAGTCAAGAAAACTGACCTTATAGTCATATTCTCTCTCTCTCCCTTTTTAAAAATAGACTTTGGTTTTTAGAACAGTTTTAGATTCACAGAAAAATTGAAAAGATAGTACAGAGAGTTCCTATATACTCTCTCGCCCTGTTTCCACCATTATTAACATCTTACATTAATATGGTACATCTGTTATAATCAATAAACCAATATTGATACATTATTATTAGCTCAAGTCCATAGTTTATTTAGGTTTACTTTACCTGGGACAAAAACTGTCCCTTTGTCACTCACCACTTTATGCCATCATGTTCAACAATTGTTGCGTGACACATAGTGGCTATTCAACAAGTAATTTGTTAAATAACTGAATAAGTAAGTGCTCTGCTTGCCCTTAAATTGTTTTAATGTAGTAGGGAAGGATGAGATCTATGTGCAAATAACATGTACACTAGAGCTTAAGAGTTAGGGAGCAGATGGGGCTGAGTTTGAATGAACCCTGGCACTGCCATTTACTAACCCTGTAACTTGGGCAAGTCAACCAACCTCTCCAAGCCTGTTTGCTCACCTGTGAGAAGATAATAATTAGTTTGTAACTCATTGAGTTAGGAATAAAATGATGGTTAAACGAAAGAATGCGTATGAGAATATCTAGACCGGCACCTCTACATGGGAAGTTCTTAAGAAATGCCAGCTTAAATTTTTTTTTTTCATTTTTTCATTTAACTGTATCAAAAAATTAAAAAAAAAAAAGACAAAAGAAAACATTTCAAACAAAACCAAAATAAAGGAATAAGAAAAAATAAACCAAAGTAACTACGTTACTTCCAAGATGTTCCTACTCTACCCCAAGAAAATATACAGACTATAACCCAGCAAAGGAATAAGAAAAACAGATAACCTAAGATAACTACATTTCTGTGAACTAGTTTCTACCATACCCACCAGAAATTAACAAACTTAATCATTCCTGAGCATTCCCAGAACGTTAAATTTACCCACGATAACTTATCTGTTCTTATTAGGTTATCGTTTCCTCTTCACTATTTGCTATCTATCGCTAGGTCCCCTACATTCTACATTTATTTTACTTTTATTTTACATTTTTCAGTGTTCACATTAGAGGTAACATATAGTATTTCTCTTTTTATGCCGGGCTCATTTTACTCAGCATTAGCCAGCTTAAATTTTTGCAATCAGGATGGAATATGATTAAATGTGACGAGAGATACAAAGTGTCATGGGGGTCAGATGGGGAAGGAAAGTTTTCCTGGTGGAGGAGGCATTTGAGATGAACCTTAATGGATGGATTGGTTCTACCAGAGGGACAACAGTGGGAGAGAAAACGCCAGTTGAGAGCACATAATACACAAAGATACAGAGGTGGGAAGGTGTGGCAGTGTCTTCTGGGGGAAAGACAATCATCAAACATAGGTGGACTATAGCCTAATATGGCAAGAGAGGAAGACATGGGAGATAATAAGGCTATAAGGCCATAAATGGTTTTCACTTGTATTTTAAACTCTTTATTCTAAAAGTTTCAACCAGAAGAAAGTAGAAAGAATAATCGATATACAGCCATACAACCCCCATCTAATTTCAGTAATTATTAACATTCTCCCCTATTTGTTTCATATATATGTTTACAAATATTCTTTTGCTGAACCATTTAATATAGATGGTAATGGATGGTGGTGTTGGTAGCTCAATGTTGTGAATGTAATTAATATTATGGAATTGTACACATGAAAGTAGCTAAAATGGGAAATTTTATGTTGTATGTTTGTAACCACAATAAAATAAAAAATACATTATATAAGCTTATAGTTAAATAAATTATGCTAAAATGCAAAGGCAATAGATGAAATAAATAAGTTATAAATATGACACTTTACCCCTAAATACTTTAGCTTACATCTCCAAAAAATAAGAAAGCTGTCTTATCAAAACATAATACCATTATCACATCCAACAAAATTAACATTTAATATCAGTCAATATTCAAATCTCCAAAATTTGTCCCCCCAGTTTTTAGCCTTTTTTGTTTTTGTTTTTTAAAAAACAACAGAATCCAAGCGAGAGACCATGTATTGCATTGCTTTTAGGCTCTGGAGTGTTGAGATGATTATGGTGTTCTTGCTCACCCTGCTCCCATCTGCCACTGATGTAATTAAAAATAAAACAATTCTGAATTATAAGATAAATGTAAAGAAGTCCAATTAAATTCATATTTTCCCCCCACCAGGATGACTTTGATGCCAGTTTTGAAATCAAAGGTGACCACATTTTTAAATAATTCAACATACGCTTACTTGCCTTGAATAATCCAGCGTTAGACTCACAGAATTTGATAGAGGTACAACGAGACATTGTTTTCAATTGGGTCAAATGCCTGGTGTATCTAAACTTCACAGATGCGAAACCACATTCCTAATACTACTGTGTGGACACTGCAGAAGTGATTTTTGCCTTTATAGTATATATATATATAAGTCTTCCAGACACTAAGTTCCAACCTTTGAATGGAATTTCACAGTATTTCCATAAGGCAAAAGTCAGTTTGAACTGTGGGTTGGAATCATGGTGTGAGTACTTAAAGCTTGCGTGTTAGTTTGCCAGGGCTGCCATGACAAGTACTACACAGTGGGTTGGCTTGAACTACGGGACTTCATTGTCTCACGGTTTGAGGGTCTAGCAATCCCAAATCAGGGTCTCAGTAGACCATGCAGTCTATAGCGTTCTGGGACTGGCTTGCTGCCGTCCTCGGGGTTCCTGCCTCTGTCACAGGGTGATCTGTCTCCTTGGTCTCCTCGGTCTCCTCCTGCACCCAGATTTCCTCTGCCTTATAAGGAACTCCGATCATATGGATTAAGGTGCATCCTAATTCAGTATGGCCTCACCGAAATGGAAATGTCAAAGATCTTATTCATAAATGAGTCCACATCTTAATTAATAATGACATCTTCAAAGGTCCTGTTTACGAATGGGTTCACAGCTATAGGAATGTGGATTAAGATTTGAACATGTCTTTTGTGGGGGACTCGTTTTAGTTCCCAACAGCCTGTGACAGGAAACCCTTACTTGCAAAGTGGGAAGGGCTTTGGAAAGCAGAGGGTGCAGGGCCCCTCTTAGTCCTACTTTAAACCAGGATTGCCTTGCTCATGCCATGGCATAGTTGGGCTCTTTCTTTGTGTTGGCTTTCCTTGTGCCACAGATGCACTGGAATGCTGGAATTGTTGTGAGCATTGGAGTGGGTGCAAAATGACTACCTGCTGGGGCCGCACCTCCAAAATCAAGAAATATAACCTGACATTTCTTGCAAAAACAGGGAAGGGAAAGAGTCAGGTATTTGGGGAATGTTTTTTGCCACTGTGCACCTTTTAATTGCCTTTTCCTAATGCTCTCTCATTATGTTTTGGAAATGGGGCTCCTCAGAGGATCGTTTCTTTGCACTTCACTTGCAGGAACACAAGTACTGCTTTCAATGATTCCATTTCACTTTGCTGCAGAAGCCAGCCCATTCTGCCTCTGCTGTGAAAAAAGCATTTCCAGCACGTTTCAATTCCATGTGGTTCTATTGACACACTTGGAAGAGACTCAGTGTAGAGCCTTGTTTTTTCTTCTGTCCTTAATTTGGTTTGCCTTTTATTGTATTCCAACTGAATGGATTCTTTCTTTTAAGGGAAAGGAAACTAAAACAAACAATGCTTGTGATGGTGACTGCTTGTTAAGGGTAATTGCTGTTTTATGTAAATTTATGTGTTAAAATGAGTAGATAGGGAATTACTAAATTCACCAACTTGTTACCTCTCAAGTCTAGTCCTTTAAGTATATTTATTGCTTAAAGATGTGGCTTTGCAGGGTGGAAATGTCCAAATTGGATGTTTATGGGTACAGTTTTGTGTGTGTGTGTGTGTGCATATAGTATTTAAAATTTTTATTTTCATCAGAAAGGACTATTATAGAATACTTGGGAATTGTAGAAAAACAAAAAGAAGAAACCCAGAGGTAACTAGCATTAACATTCTGTAAATTCATATCTGTCATTTTGGTCTACATGTTACATGTCTTTAAATGAGCATAATTTCACCATAACCATCTAGAACTTAGCTCTTCACAAGTGTGGTCCATGGAACAGCAGCGTTGGCATCTCTTGGCAACTTAATGTTAGAAATGCAGAATCCTGGGTTCCACCCCAGACATACTCAACTGTAATCAATATTTAACGAGATTACATGTATATTAAAATTTGAGAAGTGCTGCTCCAACACACAGTATACCCAGAGCAGCAGGTAAAGTGGCTAGGGCCGAAAGGGGCCAAGTCTTGTACTCTCCATTCTTTTTTCTCCACTTCCCGCTTGTCACTCTTTCCTAAAATAATTTTCCTCAAGATGTGACAAAAAAAGTGGGGTCAAATATTTTAAGAAAGCACAGCAGCTTTTTTGAGAAATCTGTCTGTCTCATGCATAAACATTTCATTCAGTAGACATTCATTAAGTGCCACTGGTGTACCAGCACATATTTGGCAGTCATGGGCCCTACATAAGGCTTGCATATACTGCAGGAGAAGAATAGAGAAGGCAAGGAGGAGGGAGTGGTTAGTTTTATAGGGTGTGGGCAGGAAGTCAGAAAGAAAAATGAGTCTTGAAATATGAATCAGTCAGTATGAGTTATGAAGTATTGCTAGGTGTCAGAGAGAGCAAAAAGATGGATAAAATGGATCCCCTCTGTTTTGGTTTGCTGATGCTGCCTTTTCCCCAAACACCAGAAATGGACTGGCTTTTATAAAGGGGTTTTATTTGGTTACACGGTTACAGTCTTAAGGCTATAAAATGTCCAAGGTAACACATCAACAATCGGGTACCTTCACTGGAGGATGGCCAATGGCGTCCGGAAAACCTCTGTTAGCTGGAAAGGCAAATGGCTGGTGCCTGTTCCAGAGTTCTGGTTTCAAAATGGCTTTCTTCTAGGATGTTGCTCTCTCAGCTCCTGTGCATTCTTCAAAGTGTCCCTCTTGGCTGTAGCAAGCTTGTTCCTTCTGTCTGAGCTTTTATAGGGCTCCAGTGAACCAATCAAGGTCCATGCTGAATGGGTGGGGCCACTCCTCCATAGAAATTATCCAATCAGAGTTATCACCTACAGTTGGGTGGGTCACCTCTCCATGGAAACACTTAATCAAAGAATAGCAATGTAATCATCACCAATACCTCTGCCCAACAAGATTGCATCAAAGATAATGGCATTTTGGGGGAAACAATAACAATTCAAACTGGCACACCTTCCTTCAAGGATCTTATGTTGGGTTTAAGGACAGGAAACAGTGCTTAACACTGTACATGATATTAGGAGGCATAATATTAGGTATCACAGGAGAACCACAACATCGGGGTCTGGATATCAGTTTTACAGCTCTCTGACCTTGGGTAAGTTATTTCATCTATCTGCACATCCATTTCTTCTGTAAAATGAAGCAGAAATGGTATAAACGACTTCACAGAGTTGCAGTGAATTTTAAATGGGATGACATAGCAAATTACCTGGCCCATAATGGGTACAGAATCCTGGCTGGGCAGGGTATTTAAAATATGCCAGGGGAGCATAATAGACAGAACTGTTGAGGAAGAGCAGAGAAAAGAGAGGTCGGTTCCACTTGGAATGGCCGTGGGAGATGTGGCAGATGTGGCCTTGAGGATGCGGATGAGGAAGAGAAGGTGGAAAAATGGGCCATTTGGAAGAGAGAAGTGAAACATGAAGCCAAAAGTTTGAGCCTGGAGAGACTAAGAGAAGAGGCATTAGAAAGAAGAGACCATGCTTGGTGGGGTGAATTCTGTTTGAGAGACTTCATGTTTGAGGTGGCCCTGGAGCCGTAGATCTGGGGATGTGTGTTTGCTTGCACAGTGTTAGAAACATGCCCCATTTCTCAGCACTTGGCCGGGGCTGGGCTTCAGATTGCCTTAAACTTCCTTTTTTGAATTGAATTGAAGTGCTTAGCCTGTCCTGATTAGGGTGTTTGGTCAGTTTAAATGTTGAAAAAGTGTCTCTTGGCTCATTGGAGATGTCCACATACACCTGCATAGGGTTTCTCACCAGAATGGGAAATGAGGGCAGAAGTTTTTAAACTCTGACACCTCCTCTTTTTTCAAAATGGGTAGAGAACTGTACTTTTCTGTTGCTAGTTTTCACCCATTGTCATCCTCTTCCTTGGGTTTCTTTTTCTTTCTTTTTCTTTTTCTGTATTCTTCTGCCCAGCTTAGGACCATTAATTGCTTCAGAAGAGAAACAAAACTGGGAAATGTTTGTAGAAACATGGACTAAATGCTCTAACATTTATGTTATGTACATAATTATGTAGAATTATGTTCTCTCTTTATACTGGGTGGGCATAGCCTATAAGCAACCAGGGTTACTGATTTTATAGGTTATAACTAGCCCACCATATTAAATGTTAACTTTTTGCAAAATTTGCTTTCTCTCCCTCCTGCCCTCCCTCCTTCCCTCCCCCTCCCCCCATCTTTCTTTCTCTGTGTCTCTCTTTGTGCCCCCCACTCTTCTTCTCTTACCCGCTCTCTCCCTCTCTCTCACATTTTGAAATTTTGTGGAACCCTTTGAGTTAGTTAGTTGCAGAGATCATGGCTCGAAATACTTTAACGTGTCTCCCAAAAACAAGGGTGTTCTCTTACATAACCATAATATCCTTATCACCAGGAAATAATAGCCCATACTCATATTTCCCCAATTATCCCATAATCAGTTATGCTAAGTTTGTTTAAGGGGTCCTCCAGAATTCTCCATTGGAAAGATACTGTTCCCCTAGATAAATAAGTAGTAATCTGTGAGGTGATACTCTGAGACTATGTGAATATCCCTCCCCCCAAACCCTTTCCTTAATAGCTTTTGCTTTCATTGATGATCTTTGACTCAATCATTGCACTGGCCATTGCAAAGTGGAGTTTTGTATTTCTTCTATTCATTTGACTTTTATTAGCTGTCTTTCTTTTGAAACGAAGAGCTTCTTCCAATCCCCTTTTTCATGATTGTCAGTCACTATGGATTCATAGTTTGTGTTTTTATTCAGTGTGTTGTAATTCATCAGTATCATTCTCTCAGTTCAACTGTCCTACATTTGGCCAGTGGGAGCCCTTTCCAGGAACCTCATATGCATTAATACTTGAGTACTTCTTTGCTTTCTCACATAGTAAGATATTCTAGGCTTATTTTGTACTCTCCTTATCCCAGACCTAGAACCAGCCGTTTCTCTAATGAGCAAAGAAAGATATTTAGAAATCAGCTTCTGGGTACTCAGGCTCTTATTCCAAAATGCACATAATCCAGAGAAAGTTAAAAGTCATGAATCATTTGTTTAGGCTCATTTTTTTCCCCCTGACAATCTGCTAAGATTATTCCCATTGTTGTATTGGGAGTTTAGATAATGGAATGGAGGGGCTGATGAGGTGGCTCTCCAAAGTGAAGGTTTTGGGATTTGGACTAGAGGTGACACAAGGATCCAAAAAGGAAAGTGAAGTGGTACCAAGGACCAATTTAGCTTACATTGAAACTTGGTCCAGGGAGTGACTAGAGAGCCTGAGAAAATAAAATCTGCTTGTTTTCCAGGTAGCCTCTGAAAATTGGTTGCCCTTGTTTATATCCAGTAATGGTAAGAGAATGTATTCCCCCAAGCAATACATATGCTAATTCTTAAAGCTATTTAAGAAATATAGTTTCCATACTAGGAGTTTCTTAGTACTCTGTATTTTCAGAGTCAGTGCAAGGTATGTATAGATTGGCGTATATTTCAATATCTACCTTTAAAACTTAAAAAATTCATATTTTTTCTTGAATAATGATAATTAAAATAGTATCTGAATTTACTTGCTGATTATATTATTTATTTGCTAGTTATTAAAGGTGAATAAGTGCAACATTTTGGGCAGCAACTTGTGAGACACAGAAGGAAAAAATTTCAAGATTATTTTCCAGAATAATCAGTGTATGTTTGATATTATAATGAGAATCTCTGAGGGTGATCTTGAACTTGAATTGACTGATTTTTCTGGAACCCAATTTAATAGCATAATTAACATGTCCATTGTGCCTTTACTACTCTTTAAAATAAAACAAAATGCAAAGCCAGTGCCTTTTGTATTCTCATTTGATAGACAACCTGTGAAAATGCTTGAAAATACAAAAGCAAATTTGAAACATAAGTGTATTATTTTGTTTATTCATCTAAGTTAGCATCTTTGGAAGTAAAACAAAACAAAAACCAAGACCTCTATACTTAAACTTGCTACAACAGAGATATGGATATTCAGATCTGTACTCTGAATGTTACAGATGTTTTCCTAATTTTGTGAAACAAAACCACACAGACATGCTCACAACCAGTGGTTTGTATTCCTACACACATTCTTGAGAATGAAGAGTTGTATTAAAGTAACAGCCCTACACCCAGTAGTTACTGAGTAGACTGTACACCAGGAAGGTTAAATTGAAAATGGAAAGTAACACATAATTTAAATGTGTTCTGCCAGTCAGGCACGGGTGAATGAACTCAGGTGTTTGATGGTTGAGTTATCCCAAATTGGCCCTTGACTCCTGAGTACCTTCAGCATTCACTTGTTATGTAGTGTCAAAGTGTGGGATTAAAAGCTAAGCACAATCATGGCTAAGGATTCGTTTTTTGCCAAATAGATTATTTTCAAACTCTTTTTTTTGTTGTACTTGGGAAAATTGTATTATAACTAACTTCTTTCAGAAATAAAAAAGATGAATCCCACTTTTAAAAAATTTTCTTTTTAAAACTTCCAAGTAAGAAGAGCTCATCCCCATGCCCAAATCCCTCTCTCCTATTATTTGTTTAATCTTGATCTTATTTGGAAGGAGCTTTATCCAGAGCACAACTTCTTTATTCATAATGAAAGTTCTTTCAGACATTAAGAAAACTAGGATACAATTATGTAATTAAAAAATCTTCTTTCAGCTGGGATTTTACTAATCCATAACTGGATTTCATGACTGTTTTAGCCCGTAAAAGTGAATTATATTTTAGCCTCTGTAATGGGTTTATGTACTTTTAAACAGCCCTGTTGGACTGTATTTGCCCTTGAAGGGTGAGGTTGAAAATTCTATCCAGGATTTGCCCATGTTACTGGACCTCTTAATACTTACGATTGATGAGAAAGCTGATATTCCTTGTTCCTCGGCTTGCCTTCATTCTGCTGGCTGGATAAACCTGTGGAATGATTCAAGTGGAGGCAAAAAGAGGATTCCTTACTAAATGCTTTAGTGCTATTTTTATATAGCATATTATTTTAAATTATGGTAGTGTATGTGATTATTGTAGAAAATTGAATGTCACAGGAAAATACAAAGAAAGTAAAAAATACTTGTAATTCTTCTATATGTATTTGGCAGCTCTCCATGATTTTCCTTCCTGTCTTTTTTTCAGGGTATAGATACTTTCAAACAAAATTTGGGCCATATTATATATATTTTATAGCCTACTTTACCGATTAACGCTGCTTAAGAACATTTTCCTGTTTTGTTAATTATTCTACAGATTTTAAAAACTATCCATTGCTATATATTTAAATTTTAAAAGTCGTTTAAAATGATGTTATTTATAATAGAAAACTTCTTTATAAATGTCTTTATGCATATTTTAGGCTGTAGGTTAAGGATGAAGTCAGTCTTGTTTCAGTTTATTGGTTCCAAGGAATGAAAAAGTAATTCACTCCACTTTGTCCTTTCTAGAATTGTGCTTAAACTTTCTCCTGTCTGTAAGAATTTATCTTTATAATACCATCATCTTGGTCTGTATAAAATGGTGAATTGACTTCATTTATCTAATACTATTAGGCAACTTTGCAAATACATTTTTCATGTAACTGAAAAGCTGACCCTTAAGTGTTCATACTTAATGTATGCTTAATTGTAAACAATGTTAATGAAAATCTTTCTAAAATGTATTGTATTGTGATATCTTCTTAAACCTAATGAAAAATGAGAAAATCACAATTTAACAACTTCTGGATAAATCACATTATGAACACTAGTTATTGTACAGTCAGTACTGTTGTAATACTATATATGTGTACCTAAAAATCACTATGCTGTGCAAAATTATGCAATAAGAACCACAGCACTTATGGGGAAAATGGGATCAGGGATATAAGGCTCAAAACACTACATGAGCAACACATTAAAAAGAAAAAAAAGATAGGAACTGAATAATAAACTGTAGCAAAATTTTACACATTTTTAAATACTTAAGAAATACATAAGTAGTACAATAAACATGGTACTTTACCTTGAAAAAGACCTGAAATTTGCTTGTGTACTGAGGCCTTGAAGAGTTGCAGCTTGTGCCATGTGAAGAGGTGAAAGGAGAGTTAACTGAAAGTTAAAGTGTTTCTTGAGATGACAATCACACCTAAATGCATAAGCAGACATATGCTTAAATTTTTCCTTGATGTATCCATCTTGGAACAAAGGCCAGCATTATAGCAGAACCTTGTATACTGTGTGGTAATGCAGTGATGTTCTGGGGTAACTGTAGTGTGATATTCTGCTTGTCCCTAACCTAAGTACAGTTAATATATGTAAAACACTTAGAGGAGAATTTGACTATGTAAGTGTTCCCAATAATAATATCAATAATAATAAAATATGCTTATTGGTATTTGTGGGGTCCTGCCTGCTTTTTAGTCATGACTTGTAGTGATGCTTCCTGCCTCCTTCTAAGTGATTGATTTCTCAATTTCTTGTGGCTTGTAAATGAGTTTTTCATGCTTAGAATTACATCAAAAGTAAGGCCCAGAGTGAGAGCCTCAGGAGTGCACAGGTATGAATTACCCGTGGCATCTGTTTTACCTATTCAAAGTATTTTATCTTATTAATGAGTTATTACCTGTATATCCATTTGTAGGATTTTTGGTCAAGTAACTTATCTTTTAAGTGAAGGACTACCATGCCAAATTTTCAGATTTTCTGTTTTATTATTAAAAAAAAAAAAGAACACGTCTTTCTCTTGCCATTCCACATGCAAAAGTGAAGTATGCCTAAATTTATTTCTGAAGAGTGTTTGAAAGTTGTTGATCCTTTAAGTTGTTATTCACTTCTGTTTACAACCACTTACTTCTGTGCTTGGGAGATGAACTCATCTTTGGAAGGTGGACTGATAAGTGATTTCGGAAGATCTTCTTTCCCAAGTCACAGTATAATTACAAGTCCAGATCATCCCTCAGTTCATTTTTATGACTCCCTGAGAAAGACATTTTAAACACAAATGTTGCCAAGAAGTCTTGCAAGTTCCTGCTTCAGGAACTTTAATAAGACAACAGATCAAAATACCATCTAGATTTAGAAAGCCTTGTTGGTATTTTATGAAAGAAAAATAGCTTGCATATCTCATCATTTAGGTATTCCAATGAAATCTTTATTTTAATTATGCAGAGGTACTTTGAATAGCCATGGGGTGTTTTGATTTTTAATTTCTAATCTGACTGTGAATTTTAAATTTTTGTCTCCATATAATTTCTAGATATCTTTGGACTGCCTGACCTTCTTGCTTGGTTGCTGTTAGTTAACAAACTTTGTGGGGGAAAACGGAACTTACCTTCTGAGCTTTGTACCAAAGACCTGGGAAAAGTAAGTACATTTCTAACTTGATTTAAAAAATATTATTATTCTTCTCACAAAAAGTTAACAGGTTTGTGGCTTTTCTACTTTCTTTCATTCCTGGCTTAGTAAGTTTTATATGCTCTTATGGATTTGGAATTTGGAAGGGGGTCTCAGTAGACCTCTTTTAAAAAGGTTTTCCAGGAAATTAGGATGACCTTCTGCATTCTGCCATTTCTTTGGGGTTTTATAAACTAAGTCCTCAAGGTTGTATAAAACCTTTATCAGATTTGCAAGGGATGAACTAAAATTGAAAGGCATAAAAATATAATGTAATGTGGTATAACAGAAAAGTGATCCCAGTTTTCTGAGTTTCTGGTATTTTGTTCTTCTAGATACTTTGGATAGGTCATTTGGTTTAGAACTTTTAAAGTAAGAATGGAATTCACTTGGTTCTTTTCTTGTCTGGAAAGGAAAACAAGATGTGGAATTGCTTGTTTAATAAATCCCTCATATAGTTTGGTCTTAGAAGCATAAAACCTCTTGGTTTTATTTTTTTTACACCTTTTTGATGTCCTCCAAGGTTTTCTAATTGGAACAACTGTACGAATTAAAAAAAAAAAAATGCTTGGTGCCAAAATAGTTCAGTTTTAGTCCTTGATTTTTTAAAAGTAAAATGGACCTTAAAGATAATAAAGTCAGTCTCCTTTTTTGTAAATACTATTTGGAAGTGAGTGACCAAATGCCTGCAAGGATATAAACAAAATCTCCTTTCTGCCAAGTTCCCAAAAAAGTATTATTGAATATAGGAAATGTTCTCCCATTAAATGTCTAGATGGCTTTTTGAACCTTCTATGCCTTGTGTCTTACAGTTTCTCTCCATTTCTGACAGTACAAAACAGCTAGTTGAATCATGTTTAAAGCAAATTAAGGCCAAAAAACTTGTGCTGTAGAAATTCCATAAAGCGTTACATAGTAAGATAAGATTTTATAGATTGCATTATTTTATGTGCACTATAAATTTAATTATAATTACATTGTATGTTATTTTGTGACAATTATGATGAAGTAAGGGTCTTTAATTGGAAAACCTATTTGCAGTTGAAAAAAATATTTGTATCTACTGAAAGGATACATATATGTGTATGTATATGTACATGTGAGTGTATGTATGTATATGAATATGAAAGAATATTATTTCTGAGGCTTCTGCTAAAATATAACCCCATTCATTAAAAGCAAGGACTTTAAAACTTTTCTCTAAAAACAATTTTTTTTATTATAGCAAATAATTGGAGTAGTGAAATACTACTGTTGTCAGTGGGATTACAAAAAAGAAAAAAAAATCTTATAGGAATTTATGTAGTTGAATTTTGTAATCTTATAATCACATATTTAATCTTTAAATAAAGGAAAACCCTAAGTAGTGTAGTTGTTATTCAACCTTGGAAGGATATTTTAAAGAGGATTGTGTTGTATGTCACCAATCTCCTGTGGAAGTAGAATGAAAAAGGCAAAAGATTAATTTGGGTTCAGAGTCCAGATATTTGCAGTGCTGTTTAAACAGGAAATATAACTCAGCCCTAGGAAGTAGCTTTACATAAATTGCCTTTCAAATAATTTGGCATTTCTTTAAAATTTAATGTAGTCTCTGGTGAAATATTTTCTTTCCGTTATACCAAAATATTCCCTTTTGGGATTTTGTGTATTGTTGTAAAAGTTGTTTTTCCTTTTTATAGAGGCAGGGCATCTGCAGGACTTTTGTTCATAACAATAAGCCAAAGACAGCCCCTGTGTTTACCAGGGGTACTGTGGCAAAAAGATCTCTGCTTACTAAAACTGATATCGTCACTGAATACTTACAGGCATGGAAAGATGTTCCCAGTTCACCCTTAAGTTAAAAGAAAAAAAGAAGGTTTTAATGTAGAAGTATGTTCCACATTAATCTAGTTCTGAACAACTGTTACATACAAGTTATGAAAGGATTTGAGGGTGTGGTTAATGTTCCTGACAGTACTTTGAAAACTGCAAAAGTATTAGTGGTTTCTTTTGGGGAAGACAAGAACACAGTTTTGGGGAAAGTTCAGAATTCCTAGCAACCTTTACACTTCTTTTTGTCTTCCCTTTGTTCTCTGCTTTTATTTTTTTCTTAATCACAAGAGTGTTTCCAGGGTCTTGCTCCTTTCAAGCATTTCATTTAATTAGTTGAGGTAGATTTCTGGAAACGAATCTGTAATATTGAAAAAATATAGATGCACTGTTGGATAATTAGCCATGGATTGTTTTAAAAGAAGTGAAAAACAGCTTCTGTTTAAAAAATCCTATTTAGTACATTTATATGTTCACTTTTATGTTAACACTAAGATTAGTATATGCTACAGATTGCTTGGTAACTTGCCTTTTCCACTTAATAAAAGTGATGGATAGCCATGCCAATAATATTTACCTGCAGCGTCAGTTTTAAGTGAAAGGGGAAACAGTTGGATCTCAGCTTTTTGTTTTATTTGAGGCCATCCTAGCTTTCAGTTAGAAAGGGGTATAAATATATTGTGTAGGTTTTTCATCTGAGAGCAGAGAATAGAATAGGATTTGCCTTCTGTAAACTGTACGGTGTTTACTGTAACCAGACATATTCTGAATAGGAGGTTTGTGGGCCTGCATATCCGTTCCAAGTTCTAAATGTCACTGTATGACAGGTGCTGTGTATAAAGCTTTGTGTCTTCTTTGGTACGTTACCAGAGTGTAGGTGACATATTCCTCCTGCCTACCTGTCTTCTTCATCAATATTTATGTGCCTAAGGGATGGTTCCACCTACACATTTCTCCCACCCAAAAAACTCTAAATATCTCAGATGAACTGGTGGAAACAGAAGGAACATTTGATAGACATTGGAGTACAATTTATTGATGAAAAAAATTGCAATCCCAATTAATTGGAGATGCAAAATGTTTTATAGACCTTTGCATCCTTTCTCATTTCTAAGTTCATTTGTTAAACCAACATTTGTTGAGCACCTACTATGTGCCAGGTACTGTATTAGGAGCTCATTATTCAAAAAGGAATGAGACTGTCCTTACTTTCAAGGAACTTAATTTGAATTTCAAATTTTTATCCAACAGTATTTATTCAGCCTGTATCATGTGACCAGCAGTGGGCTGGATGTTCTTAGATGAGGCATTGGATCACTAAAATCTAGTACTGATGTTTACAGTGCTTTCTACCCCCAAAATAAGTTATAAATAGAATTTTATTATCTTTTAAGCTTCTCCCACCATATTTTCTTTAATGTTTGGTACCTTCTGTTACTTATTGTGATGGTTAGGTTTATGTGTCAACTTGGCCAGGTGATGGTGTCCAGGTATCTGGTCAAGCAAGCACTGGCCTAACTGTTACTGCAAGGACATTTGTGGCTAGTTTATTAAATCATCAGTCAATTGAGTGCACTTGTGACTGATTGTATCAGTGAAGGGTGTGTCTTCTTCAGTGAGAGAATTCAATCAGCTGGATTTAATCCAATCAGTTGACAACTTTTAAGGGAGAGAGAGAGAGAGAGAGAGGACATTCACTTCTTCTTCAGCTAGCCAGCAAAGCGTTTCCTGAGGAGTTTGTCCTGCCCTATGGAGTTTGGATTCATGTATCCCCATGGTTGTGTGAGGCACCTTTATAAAATCTTATATTTATAGATATCTCTTGTTGATTCTGTTTCACCAGAGAACCCTAACTAATACAGCTTGGTGCCAGGAGTGGTTCTTGAGAAATAGAATCTTAAAATGGGCTTTTACAATTGGTTTTCTACTCTGATGAGAATCAAAGGCACTGATAACTCCGTGTCCAGTAATCAAGATGGCACTGACAGTCATGGCATGAGTTGGCAATGGGGATATGCAATATATCACCATTTGATTCTCCTAATCATACTCTTGTATGAAGTAAGGCTCTGTGTGACCATGTTTTTGACATCTTAACAGTTTTGCAGAGTTAAGGGGTATAGTGATGTTGGCTGGTAGCTCTTAGATATGCTGGGTAAAGTTATAAGAGAAAGGGATGAGCTAAAGGCTTCCAATTTGAAACTTAAGCACCGTATGACAGATGTAAAGGTTTCTATGTGTGCCCTGAAAGAAAATCTTATTTCCTGTGGCTGCAGACTTGAGATTTCTGAAAACCAGACCCAGAGTCTTATTGTGTGAGCAGCAGATTTACAATATAAACTAAAATCTCAACCTCGCAGGGTGTCTGCTGGAAAAGAATGGGATCCTGAAACTTGGGATTGGGACACATGATTGATAATAATGGCAGTGAGGACATTGGAATCCTGGATTCTGGTGAGTCTTTGCTAGATATTCCTGTAATGGTCTGCCCTGAGGAAATAGCCCTCCCACCTCCAGTCTGCTCTGAGGAAACAGTACCCATCATCTAGCCTGCTTTGAGGAAACAGCTTCCTGACCTCCAGTCTGCCCTGGGGAACCTGCCATCCAACCTCCACCTAAAGAGATTAACCCTTCAGTGCCTGCTAAACCTGTAATCACCTCCCCCGAGGAAGCAGCTCTCACTCCTCTGTCCTGTGAGATTAATCCTGTTTCACAAGATAAAACTCCCAAGGAATGTCCTGAGGTAAATGGCTTGAGGAATACTTCTAATTCTTTTCATGACCCACTCCCACCACCAGTTTTTGCATCAAGACCTATAACTAGACTCAAGTTCCAACAGGCCCGAAGGGGTGAGGTACAAACAACTGCTCTGGTATAAAATAGGAGAGGGCTTGCAAAGGCTTAAAGAGATTGGAATGTTTGAGTACATTTATCATGGAAGTCCTGCTCACTCACCACTGGAATGTCCAGAGGACACACCTTTTACCAGGACTGTGAGGAATAAATTTGTGAGACTAGCTCCATCATCCCTGAAGAGCTCTGTAGTAGCCCTTCTGTCAGATATTACTGTGAGAACTACTGTCACTGGCTAGCATCCTTAAACACAATGGGCATAATCAGATCCGGAGTTATTCTAGTTTGCTAATGCTGCGGAATGCAAAACACCAGAGATGGACTGGCTTTTATAAAAAGGGGGTTTATTTGGCTATACAGTTACAGTCTTAAAGCCATAAAGTGTCCAAAGTAACACATCAGTAATCAGGTACCTTCACTGGAGGATGGCAAATGGCGTCCAGAAAACCTCTGTTAGCTGGGAAGGCACGTGGCTGGCATCTGCTCCAAAGTTCTGGTTTCAAAATGGCTTTCACCCAGGACATTCCTCTCTAGCAAGCTTGCTCTTCTTCAAAATGTCACTCACAGCTACACTCAGTCTCATCTCTTTGAGTCAGCACGTTTATGTGGCTCCACTGATCAAGGCCTACCCTGAATGGGTGGGGCCGCGCCTCCATGGAAATATCCCATCAGTTATCATCTACAGTTGGGTGGGGTGCATCTCGATGCAAACAACCTAATCCAAACATTCCAACTTAATCCCCACTGTTCTGTCTGCCCCACAAGATTGCATCAAAGACTATGGCTTTTTCTGGGGGACATAATACATTCAAACTGGCACAGGAGTCATCAGAAGCTATATGGCAGCAGTTAATCGCCAAAGACAAGGTGGGCATGGCTACCATAATGGAAAACAGGCTCAAAGCAGCAGTCAGAATAATCTGACTTGCAGAGACTTACGGCATTGGCTAGTAGATCATGGAGTACCTAGAAGTAAAATAGATGGGTGATCTACTAAATTCTTGTTTGATCTGTATAAGCAGAAGAATTCTAAGTCAAGTGAACAAAAGTCTACCTTGAATTACAAAAACGTAGAGTTACAGCCCCTTTACCAATTCCCCGACTTGAGATAGTTTACAGACCCAGAGCCCCTTGAATGAGGGGAAGGCCGGATACCCTTGGGGAAGGACCCTGTTAACACTGCCAAAAGTTTGTACTGTTAATCTTCCTCCCAGCCTTCCCCAGGGAGGACCTACAGCCTTTTACCAGGGTAACTGTGCATTAGGGAAAAGGAAATAATCAGCTGTTTCATGGATTATTAGGTACTGATTCAGAAGTGACTTTAATTCCAGGAGACCCAGAAGGTCACTCTGGTCCACCAGTCAGAGTTGGGGCTTATGGAGGTCAGGTGATCGATGGAGTTTTAGCTCAGGTCCATCTCACAGTGGGTCCAGTGGATTCCTGGACCCATTCTGTGGTTATTTCCCCAGTTCTGGAATGCATAACTGGAATAGACATACTCAGCAACTGGCAGAATCCTCACATTGGTTCCCTGACTCGTGGAGTGAGGGCTATTATGGTGGGAAAGGCCAAGTGGAAGCCACTAGAACTGCCCCTGCCTAACAAAATAGTAAACCAGAAGCAATACCAGATTCCTGGAGGGATTGCAGAGATTACTGCCACTCTTAAGGACTTGAAGGATGCAGGGGTGGTGATTCCCACACAGAATTTGGACTCATGCATCCTGTCCTACAGAATTAGAACTCTTGCATCCCCACAGTTGTGTGAAATACTTTTATGAAATCTTATATTTACAGATATCTTTTGTTGATTCTGTTTCCCTATAAAACCCTAACTAATACACTTATTAAGTTAGATTGACAGGTGGAAAAAAGCCAGTAAACAGTTATCAAACATTTATTTGATAAACTTAGAGCATGATTTTTATAAACATATATATATACCCTTTTTTTTTTTATATTTGGAAACCTGTGTACATATAATATAGTCATAATTTCTCCCAGTAAAATAACTCTTTGTTCACATGAATGAATGTTAAATATATCAGAATTTTATGGTGTTCTGCCCTTAGAGTAGCTCTACTCTCTGAACATGTTTGGAAGCCATAGCATTAAGTTACTTGATCTTCACAGTAGTTCTTCTGGTTGGGATTATTGAAACTCAGGGATAATGCAACTTGCCCACATTGATACAGCTAAACATTGTTTGAATCAGAATTCCAATTCCAAACCATCTAATTTTAAAGCCCATGCACTCTCCTCTTGATTTCCGTGAGCTAGTGGGGAAGGCAGCCTCATAAATGCTATGGGTGTGCCGAGGAAGGGGCAGTCATTTCCGCTGAGGAATCAGGAAATGTGTCTGCTGCATGGAAGAGCTGGCACTGAAATAAGTCTTGAGGACTGAGTTGGAAGTTAGAGAGGAATGGAGAGCATAGTCGGGGCTATGGGAAAAGCATGTGCCAAGGCATGGAGAGATGGAAGCCCGTGGTATGCTCAGGGAGTGGCAAGAACTCCATTTGGCTCGGGTATGGGGCATGTTGGAGCACACAGTAGTTGCTGAGATTGAAAGGCTGGCTGGTGCCAGAGTGAGAAGGCATGTGTGTGCCGTGCTAGAGAGTTGGGGTTTCTAAGCAGTCAGTAGCCATTAAGAGTTTAGATCAGATGGGAGTTTTATAAAAATCGGTTGGGAAAGAGAAGGGAGGCAGGAGATGCTGGGCCACTGGGTGAGGTTGTGCAGATTATGCAGTGCATAAGGAGAGGGGGACTGATAAGCATCCAGGATATTGCTCACCAGGCTGTCTACTTTTGGAGGCAAGGCTGCCCAGGGCAGGCACCTCTTAAAATTTGTGCCGTGAGATGCTCTACTTTCCTTTTAATTGCCTATGAAATAATAAGAGGGGTTAGAAAACTAAAGAAATAACAGTGTACCCGAGAATCTAAGGGTCTGCAGGTAGATGTGGTGGTCTATTTATTAACTGTGTGACCTTGGCATGTTCCCCATCCTCTCAAACCTATTTCCTTATCTTTAAAGGAGAGTCAGTGATTAAGATCTAGCAGGGCCCTGGACAGACCAGTTGAGGTGCTCTGGAAAGAGAAGGAACTTGTGTGTCGGAGAAATGATGGATCCAGGGCTGGAAGCTCTGCTAGCGGTTGTTTCACACTGTATGTGTGCTAGGCACTGTACTATGAGCTTTGCAGGTTTTATTTTATTTAATCCTTATACCAGCCTTGAGAGGTAGATAATGGTACCCCATTTCAAAAGATTTTGAAACTGAGGCCCAGGGAGGTTAAATAATTTGTCTAATGTTACACAGCTAGGGAGTGGCAGAGTCAAGACTTGAACCCAGGTCTGTATGGCACTGAAGTTTGTGCTCTTAACCACTGTGCTATGCTTACAAGTTATCTTTTCTATGTGTTGAATTTGAATCTCTCTGCTAACACATCCTGATTTTATCTTTTATTATTTCTAACTTGAACTGGGTCATAGTTATGTTTTCTTAACTTACTAGACTGTATAATCCTGAAGGCTGGGTTTGGTTCTCACTAATTTTTTTTTTCTTCCTTAGTTCCTTGCTCAATAAAATATATGTTGGTAGGATGAATAATCTCTTAAGATCCCTTCTATCTCCTAAAATTCAGTGATTCTTGATGATATATACCAACTTTAGCTGCAGTTATAGTCAAGTAGATCTTGGGTCATTGAGATTTTAGTTTGGTATCCAGACTGGTCACTAAAGTTCCAGGAAATTCCTCATTGCCGTTTTATCTGAAAAGTAATTTGTGACTTGCAAGCCCTTTTTGAGGTAGTAAAGCTGAGCTTGCTACTTCATTGCTATGAGAGGTGTAAAACACCAATGTGTTAAATGATATTGTGCATCCATAAAAAATGTTACACTGTCGTTCATGCAGGTAAGGACTTTAGTTTGTAAACTCAAATGGAGACCTTGTGGTGGTGGCCACTCTTGTTTGGTCTCTACTAAACTGAGGTTCAGGGCACACAATGCCCTGGGGTCGGACTGCGTGTCTGCCCCTCCACTTCCTAACTCTATGGCCCTCAGCAAAAAATGAGGATGGGTAATAAAAAATAAAAATTAAAAAAAAGTAGGTTGTGGTAATAGGTTTCAGTAGAGATGTGTGCTTGTTTCACTGGGCATTTAGGGGAAAAAAAACTCTGATCTAGATGGTAGCCACTTTTCTTGGATGTTCTTTAAAGAAGGCTGAAATTGTGAGCTTGTCAGATAGAGTGTGATGCTTCAATGTTATTGCAATGTTTATCCCAGGATGGCCTTTTGTTGTTTTTAAGCCAGAGTTCACTTTCTCTTGTAACTACCAGGTCTGCTTTTGTGAACTGTAAGGAGATAGTTTAGGCTTTACTTCATTCTCTGTATCTCTAGTAGGGTAGGAAATGATGGCTTTTAAGAAAGTGGAAAATGTTACTCAAAATCAACATTACCCCTGGGTTTTGAGAAACTCTGGGGTTTCTTTCATCTTCCAGAAGAGTAGCACAAGTGAGCTATGAGAAAGTAAATGCAACCCCAGGGAAGTTCATAGCTTGTCTCTGCCGCTGTTACTGGAAAAGAGCAAGGTGAGGATCTCTAAATAGCTTGCGTAGCCTCCGTAGACAGTAAGATTCAGGTATGCTGGAAATATAACACAAGGGAGTTTCTTATTCCCATTGCCCGGTGCCTGCCCTGACGGGGAAGTGAAATAGCATTAGAATGGGTCTCTTAAAGCATTGCTGTTCAGCAAAGACACAAACTTTTGCCTGCCACAGAGTTCATTTTATTTCTCAAGTTTTAAGTTACAGAAAGATCCATGATGTTTTTCCCTTTTGAGGTTTTATATCTTACGTTGCTGAAAGAGCAAGCCCATTGGATGAAAACACTGTTCAGACCAAATCTTATTCCTGTGGTCTGTGGCTGCTTAGTTTTACACTTAAAAGTGAAGGCTTTCTTTAAGCAAACTGGACCTGTACATTCTTGACAGTGTAAAGCAGGAACTATCATTAAATGCTGAGCTTAAAAACCATTTCCAGGGCTGCCTTCCCCATTATGTGACCCCTGCAGAAACGCTTCGGTCTGCTGTGCTGGTAATCTCTTAATACGCTGATACTTTTTAGGGAAAATAAAGTGGGATTGTATGCTTTTCCCTTTTACTTGTGAACTAATTGTTTTCCTGCATTTAAAAGCAGCTGTTAAACTCTTCCTTTGATGTTCAGCAGCAAATGGTCTCCAGTTGTGTGAATGTAGCCCTCTGTGCATATCTGTTGTCTGAATAAAGATCAGCTTTGGCAAATTAGATTTTCATGGTTACATTTTGATCTGGAGCCACAGCACAGAATGCCAATTTATTCTTTCATTCAATAAACATTCTTTGGGTTTCTGCCTGGTCCTATACATACATTGTTTTCAAATCTCACAAATTATCACAAAAACCTTGCAAAGTAGATAGTACTATCTCTATGTTATAGATAAGTCAAATAAGGCTAAAGTGATTAGAACTACTTTATAGGTAAGAAAAATAAGCTATATAGCATGATTAGAAAACTTATTCAGGGTCACATTGCTATTAAGTGGCTGGGGATTTGACCTGGGGTTTTTGGCTGACCCCAAAGCTATTATTACAATGGGGCTATTTTTTAGAGGAGATAATCAAGGGAGCAAAGATCCTGAGGAAGTTGGGATAAGAAACAGTGAGTTAATCTTGAACCTCTCATTCATTCATTTATGTAACATATTTATCGAGCATCTATTTTTTGCTAGACTCTGCAGGGTTTTAGAGATTCAGCCACAATCAGTCCCTCATCAGCTTCAAGGAGGAAATAGGGATGCTAGACAGAGTATATGATACGTTGCTTCCCCAAAAGGCTGCAGTGTCTTGATTGGGAGAGCTTTAGAAAGTTTTTAAGATACAGAAATTTTGACACCATAACAGAAGTTGTTCAGTTTATTTTTCTTTTAAATCAGTATATACACTAAATCATATACAAAGAAACAGAAGGGTGGCTTCCCCATAATGCTTTGCAGTTGAACTCCTTGCTTGAGCTGCTTAGGACATGCAGAAATGGCGATTAGAGTAAAACTGTACTGAGTTTTAAACAATGTCTTGCAAACAGAATATGCGTATGATCATCTGTCAAGGAGTATATGTAATTCCGCTTTGGATTCCCCACTTAGCACAATGCCTAGTACATAGCAAGTACCCAGTAACCCTGGTTGATTGGCTCAGTGATGGGAAATGAAATATGGAAGAGAGGGGAAGAGAAATACATAGGGAGGGGGTTAAGTTCCAGTAGTATCAAGGAGCAGTGTGAGGTGGCAATCAAATAAAATGATGAATGAGCAAGGAGAGTACATGGCATATGATGGATTTTATTCAAATGTATAAACTCTCAGTAACCAGTGGAGGGAGGAACCATGATTAGCTAATCTGGAAATGCCATTGGGTTTTGGTGTTGAGACAGACTGCAGCTTTCTTTTGATCTTCATCATGGCTCTTCCCGACTTTCTGCCCACATATGATCCCCCGAGACCTCCCTTCCCCATCACGGTCTTTATTTTATTTTCTGAGTCTTTCAGCTTTTATGTGCACTGTTTGATTCTTTAAAAAGTTGGGTAACCATACATACATGCTGGTTTGCCAGGACAATCTTGGTTAAGCCTGTCGTTCAGGATAACTGGATAGTTGTTGATAGTGCCCCCTTCAGGATCAAAGGTGTCCTGGTTTGTATGATACCTTAAATAGCCACCCAACGAGTAAAAGAAATTTGGTAGCATGCTGTTTCTTTAAAAAAAAAATTTTTCATAACATTTAGACTACTTTGATGGATTAACTTAATTTGGATATGTTACCAGAAAATTACATTTTAGGCCAGGATCTGATGTCTTTTAATAAGTTGAAAGAAGAGAAAATGCACAGTAGCTGAAAAGAGTCAGATGTAGAGAAAGATAAATTGGTTTCAGCAAAATGAACTTTAACAACAACTAATTGCTGGCATAACTATATGAGAAAGGGCATTTAAAGGTTATTTTGATGATGGGTAGTATTTATAGAATGTAGCATTCTTGGAGAAAATCTTGTCATCATCACTAGTTTTGATTTAGAGTTTCAGTATTTCCACAGAAATGGTAATTTAATTCAGATGCATTTTCATTTATTCTCTAAGAAGAGAGTAAAAGAAATAATTTCTTAGAGCAACGGTTTTGTCAGAGGTTTCAAGAAATGACTGAAGGGAAAATTGTTAAAATTCAGATTTTTTTCCTTAAATCTTTTGTTAAATTGAGTCTTCTGCTGAAAATTGTGATAATATTTTAATCAAATGAGATATTCACAGAGGACTCTGAAGGCATTAATAGAACGTATAGTGGAGTTTTTCCTCTGATTAAATCGTTGAAATTAGCTTTTTAGTTCATATATATGGACTTGAAGAAACAAGCTAGTATTTTGTCATACAAATATATGTAAAAGCTTTCAGTATTCAGGTAATGCTTGATAATAATTGCAGTATAAGGATTTGATGTAGGATTAAAAAATGTTTATGATGGTCTATTCCATATTAGTATTTTATGATTTAGTGAAGTATTTACCTTCAAGTCCCTTACTTACTTGTTCCCTGAAATATTATCTTTCATAGGAGGGTAGGTTTCTCTATGTATGTAATCCTAAAATTCTATTCATCTTAGATTTAAATTCTGGCTATCTAAGTGTGAGTTCTTTCTCTGAGCCTTATTTTCATAGCAAGGGGAATAATAATAATATCTATTGCTTAGAGTTTATTAAAAGGGTATTTAATAATTTATGAATCTAGGATAAACACTAAAGGTATAAAACAGAGTTTAGTGTTCTCCCATCCTCAAGAATTAATTGCAGATATAGAGGTTGGAGAGGCATGTGTGATTGTTGGAAGGGTGATTGTCAAAATGGTTAACAACCAGTTGCTGGCCTATCAGAATGGATGCTGATGAAAAACTGTGGGTGGTCACCATGGTACTTACCCACGGAATGTGAGCCTGATTTGTTGGCATCCGGAAATCTGTGTTTAACCTGTGATGCTTGCAAGGAAACCTGCTGAGTCTCCTAGTTAAATCAGTGCTCCCTTCTCTGAGATGATGAGGAAAGGAAACCTTCTTCATATGATGAGGTGAGCTGGTCTTTGTGCTGGGATTCCTGTCCCGAAGTTTCCCCTTTTCTTTGAGGATCTTGCTAATTATTTCTGTCAGCACTGTGATAACTCCTTGGGCACTCTGCATTCCTGTTTTCCACTCCAGCCCTAGACTGGAAACATGTCCTCAATTCCCTGGAGCAGATGGAAGTTGAGTTTATGACTTTCACCCAAACCCTGAGAGTACCATAAAATTAGCTGCTAGACATGTCAGCTCACAGGGTTTGAAGGCCTTGGCCCATCCTCACCAGGCCCTCCACAAGGCTGCTTCTCTGGCCAAGGCCATTCTGTCACCATCCCCAGAAGGGACCATCAGCATGTCTAGATGTAGAGTCCATGGATTAAAGAGACTGAGGGGCCCTGGGTGAGGGAGGATTTCCCTCTTCCTTCTACACAAGTGTCTCCCTGCTAGATCCTATTTCTTATCTTAGGACCTTCCTTTTCCCAGGATAATTACATTGGAAAAGCCCACCTCCCACAGAGTAGATTCTAAACCCTTTCTGCAGGGATGAGACTTTGTGCCCGTTTTAAACTGTTACGGACCCCAGAAGAACCATTATCTTTAATCCAGTCTCATTGGGTGGAAACTTTTGATTGTTTCCATGAAGATGTGACTCACCCAACTGTGGATAAGACCTTTGATTAAATTATTTCCATGGAGATATGGACCCCGCTCATTCAAGGTGGATCTTGGTTAGTTCATTGGAGTACTTAAGAGAGCTCAGGAGCCAACACCCACTGCTGATGCTTGGAGATGCAGACAGAAGGACGCTTAGAGATGCTAAGCTAAGAAGTGAAGCCCAGAGTTTGCCTGGGAGAAGCTAAGAAAGGACCCCCAGATGCTTAGAGAGAAACACTCTAGGACAACCAAGCAGAGAGCTGAGAGAATCTAAGAGAGACAGGGGGGTCAGAGATATTTTGGAGAAAGCCATTTTGAAATGCAACCCGGGAGAAAAGGACCAGCAGACGCCAGCCACGTGCCTCCCCAGCTGAAAGAGGTGTTCCAACACCAGTGATCATTCTTCAGTGAGGGTATCCTCTTGTTGATTCCTTAGCCTGGACACTTCTATGGGCTTAGAACTGTAACCTAATAAATCCCCTTCTATGGTCTTAGAACTTTGTAACCTAATAAATCCCTTTTATAAAAGCCAATCCATTTTTTGTATTTTGCAAAACGGCAGCATTAGCAAACTGGAACAGAGTACAATAGCCATAGCTATTGCTAAAGCCCGGTATTAGTACAAAAGCTTCCCATTTAATCCTAAGTGGTTCCTTTCCTTGGGTTAGGAGTGAGTTGCTTTAACCCTAATGAGTGTACACTGCTGTGGATAAGAAGCTTCTGTCTTAAGTTGCTAGTTTTGTGACCTTGAACAGACCTACCTCTTCCGGGGGTTCTCAATTTCTTTACCATAAAATGATTTTCACATGTAGCATGATATTTAAGGTCCTTGTCAGTCAAAAGTCCTGTGATTCTTGTCCTTGCTAGCAGGCCAGTAACGCTTAGACATTTGGACATTACTTGTCCATTGGAAAAGTAAAAAAAATAATTTAATGTGTATGGTGTTCCAGTTTGCTAATGCTGCCGTTAAGCAAAATACTAGAAATGGATTGGCTTTTATAAAGGGAGTTTATTTGGTTACATGTTATAGTTTTAAGGCCATAAAGTGTCCAAGGTAAGGGCGTATCTTCACTGAAGAATGGCCAATGGCGTCTGGAAAACCTCTGTTAGCTGGGAAGGCACGTGGCTGGTGTCTGCTCCAGAGTTCTGGTTTCAAAATGGCTTTCTCCCAGGACATTCCTCTCTAGGCTGTAGCGTCTCTCCAAAATGTCACTCTCACTTGCTCTTGGGGCGTTTGTCCTCTCTTAGCTTCTCAGGAGCAAAAGTCTGCTTTCAAAGGCTGTCTTCAAAATGTTTCTGTAAACTGCAGCTCCTCTCTCAGCTCCTGTGCATCCTTCAAAGTGTCCCTCTTGGCTGTAGCAAGCTCACTCCTTCTGTCTGAGCTTATATAGTGCCCTAGTGAACTAATCAGGGCCCATGCTGAAGGGGCAGGGCCACTCCTCCATGGAAATTACCTAATCAGAGTTATCACCCACAGTTGGGTGGGTTGCATCTCCATGGAAACACTCAAAGAATTACAGTCTAATTCAACACTAATTCGTCTGCCCACATAAGAGTGCACCAAAGATAATGGCGTTTGGGGGGACATAATACGTTCAAACTGGCACATGTGGGAAAAATCCTTGTATGATTCTATAATATCTCCTAAAAGTCCGTAGTACAATTTCATTAACAGGTTCAACTTCTCTGTATCATATGATGATGGTTATCATTCTTAACACAATCTTCATTTGTGGACTGCAGCTATTTTGTGGAGACTCAGCCATCTATTCTTGGGAAATGACTTGTTATTTGTAAGAGGGTCTGTTTCTGGAATAGGCTCTATAAATGGCAATATAACAATTTTACAGAATATTTAGAGTGGAAAAATTACCTATAAGCCCCAAACCTATATACTTGAACAAGTGAATTTTTTTTTCTTGTATTCCATTCCAGTCTTTTTTCATATGTGAACATATTTTTACTTGGCTGTAATTATGGTAAAAATCCTATTTTTATTCTCTTATTTTTTTATTACTGTTATATTTTAAGTTTTCTCTGCTGCAGGCCTTCCGATATTTATCATTTTTAGTAGCTCTGTAATCTATCCAGTGGATGACCATGATATAACTACATGCTGTCCAATTTTTGAAAATTTAGATATTTGCCATTTTTCCTATTATGAATAATGTTTCAATGAACATCTTTTTGCATAATTTTGATTATTAACTTTGACCCTTTTCTTTATGAAATACAATTTTATAGAACTCTGTTTTGTAGTCAACAATCTTATCCTTGTGTTCAAATAAATCACCAAATAAATAGCCATATTGTACTACTATTCATTCATTCATCCATCAGCAACATATAGAATTATTTTGTCTCTGGTAGTGCCAAGTGCTAAGGATTCAAAGTTAAATAGGGCATACCTTCTGACCTCTAATATTTCACAGTCTAGTGGGAGACTCAGACTTGTTAGAAATAAATACTGCAGCATAATGAGGGATATAGGAAAGTTATAGATAAAGTTCCTTAGTTGAATGAAATTGACTTTGACAATGTTGTTGATTGGTGTCCTTTAAGATCTAAAAGGTGTGGATAGATTCGTGTCACTTAAATAGAGTTTGGACATTCCCTCCCCACCCCTTTTTTTTTTTTTTTTTAATTTTTTTTTTTAATTTTAATTTTAATTTTTTATTTTTTTAGCTTTTTTTAATCATCATTTTATTGAGATATATTCACATACCACGCAGTCATACAAAACAAATCGTACTTTCGATTGTTTACAGTACCATTACATAGTTGTACATTCATCACCTAAATCAATCCCTGACACCTTCATTAGCACACACACAAAAATAACACGAATAATAATTAGAGTGAAAAAGAGCAATTGAAGTAAAAAAGAACACTGGGTACCTTTGTCTGTTTGTTTCCTTCCCCTATTTTTCTACTCATCCATCCATAAACTAGACAAAGTGGAGTGTGGTCCTTATGGCTTTCCCAATCCCTTTGTCACCCCTCATAAGCTACATTTTTATACAACTGTCTTCGAGATTCATGGGTTCTGGGTTGTAGTTTGATAGTTTCAGGTATCCACCACCAGCTACCCCAATTCTTTAGAACCTAAAAAGGGTTGTCTAAAGTGTGCGTAAGAGTGCCCACCAGAGTGATCTCTCGGCTCGTTTAGGAATCTCTCTGCCACTGAAGCTTATTTCATTTCCTTTCACATCCCCCTTTTGGTCAAGAAGATGTTCTCCGTCCCACGATGCCGGGTCTACATTCCTCCCCGGGAGTCATATTCCACGTTGCCAGGGAGATTCACTCCCCTGGGTGTCTGATTCCACGTAGGGGGGAGGGCAGTGATTTCACCTTTCAAGTTGGCTTAGCCAGAGAGAGAGGGCCACATCTGAGCAACAAAGAGGCATTCAGGAGGAGACTCTTAGGCACAAATATAGGGAGGCCTAGCCTCTCCTTTGCAGCAACCGTCTTCCCAAGGGTAAAACTTATGGTAGAGGGCTCAACCCATCAAACCACCAGTCCCCTATGTCTGTGGTCATGTTAGCAACCATGGAGGTGGGGTAGGCGAATACCCCTGCATTCTCCACAGGCTCCTCAAGGGGGCACTACATCTTTTTTTTTTTCCATGTTTTTCTTTCTTTTTTTTTTTTTTTTAACTTTCCCTTCTTTTTTAAATCAACTGTATGAAAAAAAAGTTAAAAAGAAAACAAACATACAATAAAAGAACATTTCAAAGAGACCATAACAAGGGAGTAAGAAAAAGACAACTAACCTAAGATAACTGCTTAACTTCCAACATGTTCCTACTTTACCCCAAGAAAGTTAACATAATATAGCAACATTTCTGTGAACTTGTTCCTACTATATCCAACAGAAATTAACAGACCATAGTCATTTCTGGGCATCCCCAGAACGTTAAATAGCTTATCTGTTCTTCTTGGATTATTGTTCCCCCTTCCTTAATTGCTCTCTACTGCTAGTTCCCCTACATTCTACATTATAAACCATTTGTTTTACATTTTTCAAAGTTCACATTAGTGGTAGCATATAATATTTCTCTTTTTGTGCCTGGCTTATTTCGCTCAGCATTATGTCTTCAAGATTCATCCATGTTGTCATATGTTTCACGAGATCGTTCCTTCTTACTGCCGCGTAGTATTCCATCGTGTGTATATACCACATTTTATTTATCCACTCATCTGTTGAAGGACATTTGGGTTGTTTCCATCTCTTGGCAATTGTGAATAATGCTGCTATGAACATTGGTGTGCAGATATCTGTTCGTGTCACTGCTTTCCGATCTTCCGGGTATATACCAAGAAGTGCAATCGCTGGATCGAATGGTAGCTCTATATCTAGTTTTCTAAGGAACTGCCAGACTGACTTCCAGAGTGGCTGAACCATTATACAGTCCCACCAACAATGAATAAGAGTTCCAATTTCTCCACATCCCCTCCAGCATTTGTAGTTTCCTGTTTGTTTAATGGCAGCCATTCTAACCGGTGTTAGATGGTATCTCATTGTGGTCTTAATTTGCATCTCTCTAATAGCTAGTGAAGCTGAACATTTTTTCATGTGTTTCTTGGCCATTTGTATTTCCTCTTCAGAGAACTGTCTTTTCATATCTTTTGCCCATTTTATAATTGGGCTGTCTGTACTATTGTCATTGAGTTGTAGGATTTCTTTGTATATGCAAGATATCAGTCTTTTGTCAGATACATGGTTTCCAAAAATTTTTTCCCATTGAGTTGGCTGCCTCTTTACCTTTTTGAGAAATTCCTTTGAGGTGCAGAAACTTCTAAGCTTGAGGAGTTCCCATTGATCTATTTTCTCTTTTGTTGCTTGTGCTTTGGGTGTAAAGTCTAGAAAGTGGCCGCCTAATACAAGGTCTTGAAGATGTTTTCCTACATTATCTTCTAGGAGTTTTATGGTACTTTCTTTTATATTGAGATCTTTGGTCCATTTTGAGTTAATTTTTGTGTAGGGGGTGAGTTAGGGGTCCTCTTTCATTCTTTTGGATATGGATATCCAACTCTCCCAGCCCCATTTGTTGAAAAGACCATTATGGCTCAGTTCAGTGACTTTGGGGGCCTTATCAAAGATCAGTCGGCCATAGATCTGGGGGTCTATCTCTGAATTCTCAATTCGATTCCATTGATCTATATGTCTATCTTTGTGCCAGTACCATGCTGTTTTGGCAACTGTGGCTTTATAATAAGCTTCAAAGTCAGGGAGTGTAAGTCCTCTCACTTCGTTTTTCTTTTTTAGAGTGTCTTTAGCAATTCGAGGCATCTTCCCTTTCCAAATAAATTTGATAACTAGCTTTTCCAAGTCTGCAAAGTAGGTTGTTGGAATTTTGATTGGGATTGCATTGAATCTGTAGATGAGTTTGGGTAGAATTGACATCTTAATGACATTTAGCCTTCCTATCCATGAACATGGAATATTTTTCCATCTTTTAAGGTCCCCTTCTATTTCTTTTAGTAGAGTTATGTAGTTTTCTTTGTATAGGTCTTTTACATCTTTGGTTAAGTTTATTCCTAGGTACTTGATTTTTTTAGTTGCTATTGAAAATGGTATCTTTTTCTTGAGTGTCTCTTCAGTTTGTTCATTTCTAGCATATAGAAACATTACTGACTTATGTGCATTAATCTTGTATCCCGCTACTTTGCTAAATTTATTTATTAGCTCTAGTAGCTGTATCGTCGATTTCTCAGGGTTTTCTAGATATAAGATCATATCATCTGCAAACAATGACAGTTTTACTTCTTCTTTTCCAATTTGGATGCCTTTTATTTCTTTGTCTTGCAGGATTGCCCTGGCTAGCACTTCCAGCACAATGTTGAATAACAGTGGTGACAGTGGGCATCCTTGTCTTGTTCCTGATCTTAGAGGGAAGGCTTTCAGTCTCTCACCATTGAGTACTATGCTGGCTGTGGGTTTTTCATATATGCTCTTTATGATGTTGAGGAAGTTTCCTTCAATTCCTGCCTTTTGAAGTGTTTTTATCAAAAAGGGATGTTGGATTTTGTCAAATGCTTTTTCAGCAGCTATTGAGATGATCAATTGATTTTTCCCTTTTGACTTGTTAATGTGTTGTAATACATTGATTGATTTTCTTATGTTGAACCATCCTTGCATGCCTCGAATGAACCCCACTTGGTCATGGTGTATGATTTTTTTAATGTGTCTTTGGATTCGATTTGCAAGTATTTTGTTGAGGATTTTTGCATCTATATTCATTAGGGAGATTGGCCGGTAGTTTTCCTTTTTTGTAGCATCTTTGCCTGGTTTTGGTATTAGATTGATGTTAGCTTCATAAAATGAGTTAGGTAGTGTTCCATGTTCTTCAATGTTTTGAAAGAGTTTGAGTAAGATTGGTGTCAGTTCTTTCTGGAAAGTTTGGTAGAATTCCCCTGTGAAGCCATCTGGCCTTGGGCATTTATTTGTGGGAAGATTTTTGATGACTGATTGGATCTCTTTGCTTGTGATGGGTTGGTTGAGGTCTTCTATTTCTTCTCTGGTCAGTCTAGGTTGTTCATATGTTTCCAGGAAATTGTCCATTTCTTCTACATTGTCCAGTTTGTTGCCATACAGTTGTTCATAATATCCTCTTATAATTTTTTTAATTTCTTCAGGATCTGCAGTTATGTCACCTTTTCCATTCATTATTTTGTTTATATGGGTCTTCTCTCTTTTTGATTTTGGCAGTCTAGCTAGGGGCTTGTCAATCTTGTTGATCTTCTCAAAGAACCAACTTTTGGTGATATTTATCCTCTCTATTGTTTTTTTGTTGTCTATGTCATTTATTTCTGCTTTAATCCTTCTTATTTCTTTTCTTGTATTTGGTTTAGGATTGGTTTGCTGTTCATTTTCTAGCTTCTTCAGTTGATCCATTAGTTCTTTGATTTTGGCTCTTTCTTCCTTTTTAATATATGCGTTTAGTGCTATAAATTTCCCCCTTAGCACTGCTTTTGCTGCATCCCATAGGTTTTGGTATGTTGTGTTCTCATTTTCATTCGTCTCTATATATTTAGCAATTTCTCTTGCTATTTCTTCTTTAACCCACTGATTGTTTAGGAGTGTGTTGTTTAACCTCCAGGTATTTGTGAATTTTCTAAGTCTCTGATGGTTATTGACTTCTAATTGTATTCCATTGTGGTCAGAGAATGTGCTTTGAATAATTTCAATCTTTTTAAATTTATTGAGGCTTGTTTTATGTCCCAGCATATGATCTATTCTGGAGAGAGTTCCATGAGCACTAGAAAAGTATGTGTATCCTGGTGATTTGGGATGTAATGTCCTGTATATGTCTGTAAAATCTAATTCATTTATCAGATTGTTTAGGTTTTCAATTTCCTTATTGGTCTTCTGTCTGTTTGATCTATCTATAGGAGAGAGTGATGTGTTGAAGTCTCCCACAATTATTGTGGAAACATCAATTGCTTCCTTTAGTTTTGCCAGTGTTTCTCTCATGTATTTTGTGGCACCTTGATTGGGTGCATAGACATTTACGATTGTTATTTCTTCTTGCTGAATTGCCCCTTTTATTAGTATGTAGTGGCCTTCTTTGTCTCTCAAAACATCCCTGCATTTGAAGTCTATTTTATCTGAGATTAATATTGCTACACCTGCTTTCTTTTGGCTGTAGCTTGCATGAAATATTTTTTTCCATCCTTTCACTTTCAGTTTCTTTGTGTCCCTGTGTCTAAGATGAGTCTCTTGTATGCAACATATTGATGGTTCATTTTTTTTGATCCATTCTGCGAATCTATATCTTTTAATTGGGGAGTTTAATCCATTTACATTCAACGTTATAACCGTGAAGGCATTTCTTGAATCGGCCATCTTATCCTTTGGTTTATGTTTGCCATATTTTTCCCTCTGTCTATTAATATCCTTTATTGTACCCATACCGAATCTCTTTAGTACTGAACCTTTCTCCAAGTCTCTCTGTCCTGTCTTTGTTTCTCTGTCTGTAGGGCTCCCTTTAGTATCTCCAGTAGGGCAGGTCTCTTGTTAGCAAATTCTCTCAGCATTTGTTTGTCTGTGAAAAATTTAAGCTCTCCCTCAAATTTGAAGGAGAGCTTTGCTGGATAAAGTATTCTTGGCTGGAAATTTTTCTCACTCAGAATTTTAAATATATCGTGCCACTGCCTTCTTGCCTCCATGGTGGCTGCTGAGTAGTCACTACTTAGTCTTATGCTGTTTCCTTTGTATGTGGTGAATTGCTTTTCTCTTGCTGCTTTCAGAACTTGCTCCTTCTCTTTTGTGTTTGACAGTGTGATCAGTATATGTCTCGGAGTGGGTTTATTTGGATTTATTCTATTTGGAGTTCGCTGAGCATTTATGATTTGCGTATTTATGTTGTTTTGAAGATTTGGGAAGTTTTCCCCAACAATTTCTTTGAATACTCTTCCTAGACCTTTACCCTTTTCTTCCCCTTCTGGGACACCAATGAGTCTTATATTTGGATGTTTCATATTATCTATCATATCCCTGAGGTCCATTTCGATTTTTTCAATTTTTTTCCCCATTCTTTCTTTTATGCTTTCATTTTCCATTCTGTCATCTTCCAGGTCACTGATTCGTTGTTCAACTTCCTCTAGTCTTGTACTATGAGTGTCCAGAATCTTTTTAATTTGGTCAACAGTTTCTTTAATTTCCATAAGATCATCCATTTTTTTATTTAGTCTTGCAATGTCTTCTTTATGCTCTTCTAGAGTCTTCTTGATTTCCTTTATATCCCGTAGTATGGTCTCATTGTTCATCTTTAGTTCTTTGAGTAGCTGCTCTAGGTGCTGTGTCTCTTCTGGTCTTTTGATTTGGGTGCTTGGGCTTGGGTTATCCATATAGTTTGGTTTTTTCATATGCTTTATAATTTTCTGTTGTTTTTGGCCTCGTGGCATTTGCTGAACTTGATAGGGTTCTTTTAGGGTTTGTAGACCTATTGAAGTCCTTATCTCTAATTTATCAGATCTACAGCTTCGTGGAGTACACTTTCTCTAACTAACCAGCAGGTGGCATCCACGAGCCACCTGTTCTCCACAAGCCAGTTCTTCCCTGCTTAGCCTTTGTGGTGAGTGGGGGAGTGAGTCTTGTGGGGCCCAATTGGTGTACCAAGCTTGCGTGCGTAGTTGGTGTTGCCTGCCCTGTATGTGGGGTGTGTTTCTGGGCAGTCGGGGAGGGGGGGTGGCCCTAACAATCAAATCTCTCTGGTGATCCTGGAGTTTTAAAGCTGCTGCAATAGTCTAATCCTTCAGTTCAGTCCTGCCACAGTTTCTCTCTGCCACTGACCCAGAAGTCCTTGGTATTGGCGTATGGCTCCTGAGACTTGCAAGTGGGCCCCTCTTCCAGGCTGTGCACCCCGGGTCCTCTGTTGAGGGATGACTGTGCTATGTCACAGGTGAGTGCCGTCCCCCCAGGGCAGTTCTGGGCTGCTGGGCTGTGTAGGGAGGCTCCCAGTCTGCTCAAATGATGGCTGAATGGGGCTTTGTTAATTCACACTGCTCCACCTTCCCAACTCTGGGACAATCAGCTGAGGTTGCAGGGAAGGCTAATGTCCATGCCCAGTTTTGTGGTGTGTGCCTGTTATCTGAAGCACTTCTGTCACACTGGGTTGTCTGGGGCAGCTCTGGGCTATGGGGCTGGCGATGGGCAGGAGTGTTTCCTGTCCACCAGGATGATGGCTGTGAGCGGACACCCCCCTTTTCTTGGGAAGTTGTGGTGTTTAGTGAATTTTCTCAGCCACTGGATTATTGCCTTTTGTCTCAGAGCTCTCTTAGTTCTGCTCTTGACTTGACGTGCCCAAATTGAAAGTCTTTGAAGCTTTCTGCATTGGGCTTCTTAGAGTAATTGTTTTAGAAAAAGAAAAAAGGATTAAAAAAAAAAAAAAAAAAGGGGCCCTCCTCAGAGATCTAATGGGTTATTGAAATGCTAATAGACAAAGCAACCAGAGCCATTAAGGAAAGGTCCACAGGGCAGAGAGATCAGCTTTTCTTCGGGATTTGCATATGCGCCCCAAGGCCTGAGCTCCACCCTTCCCCTGTCTGTGTTCTCCAGAACTCCAAAAATCCTCTGCTTTTATTTTGGAGTTTTTCGTGTTGTTTTTTTTTTTCTATGCCTGTCTCCTCTCTGCTGGGCTGGCTGTTCTCAGATTCTCTGGTGTCTGGTCTCAGTCTATCTATGGTTGGAGTTTGGATCAGTAGAATGAGTTTCCGATAAGGGCTGCCACTGCAGTTCTCCCTTCTCCTTCCCGGAGCTGACAGCCCCTCCTCCCACGGGACTGAGCCTGGCAGGGAGGGGCACGGGTCCCCTGGCCGCAAAAACTTACAGATTTCGCTGATCTCAGCAGTTCGACATTTTCATGAGTGTTGTATGAAGTATGCCCAAAGACAGATTGCTCTGTGGTGTCCAGTCCACGCAGTTCCTGGCTTTCTACCTACTTTCCTGGAGGAGTAACTAAAACATACAGCTCACCAGTCTGCCATCTTGCCCCGCCTCCCTCCCCACCCTTTTAGTTTGAGCACATTCCCCTGGGATCCTGGACTTAGCCTTCTCTCTGGAGGATTGTAAGGTCCTGGAAGGCAAAATCTTCACTGTATCCCAAGGACCTGGCACTCTTCCTACACAAGGCAGCAGCCCAGGAAAAACTTGATGAATAAGTGAAGTTTTGGAATTGGCCAGTCTGGGATATTATGAAAGATCATCCTTTAGGCTCTTCCCTGGCCAAGAATTTAACCTATAACCAAGATGGCTCACGCAGCACAAGGAAAGGCCCAAGGTGGGGAAGAACTGAGGTTTCCAGGCTGCAGCTGGCACCAACTCACCAACCACACAGCTGAGCTCGTGCCACCACTTTGCAGCATCATGGGACCAGGAGTTAGAATTATCCAGATAAGACATGCTTGAAGAACCAGTGAGGACAATAAAGCTTCATCATTTTGAGCCACTTAAGATTTGTTATGGAACCAAAGATAACATAGGTATTCTTGCTTAAAATCCTAGCCACCACACCCCACCCATTGTGCTGGAAAACTTTTTTTTTTAATATTCTGTTTTTTATTAGAGAGGATGTAAGTTTACAGAAAAATCATGCAGAAGGTACACATTCCCATATACTCCCCTCACATGCAGTTTTTCTGATTATTAACACTTTGCATTGGTCTGGTACCTCTGTTACAACTGATGAAACAATTTTGTAGTTGTACAATTGACTGTTGTTCATGGTTTACACTGGGGTTGACTGTGTTTTGCAGTCCTGTTTTTTTTTTTTTTAATTTTTGTTCTAGTAATGTATATAAAACCTTAAGTGTCCCATTTTAACCACATTGAAATATGTAGTTCACTGGTGCTAATTGCATTCACAATGTTGTGCTACCATCCTACCATAGGGGGAAAAATAAAAATAAATAAAGTTTGAATGTGTATAATAGGCTCATCTGACAGAAAATAGCCCAACCTGACTTATCCACACCCCTTTCCCACTGTCTCCGAGTCATGCTTTCCATGATCCAGCATTAGTCCAGAATTCCATGTCATGACTCTCCAGCCTGCCAGCCTCCGTGCTGCCGGTGACTATGTCAAATACTTCATTCCTGTTTCACGTCTGCTACTGCCGTGCTTGCAGTAGGTGTCAAAGTATCAAGGGCTCATTTGATATGCTTTCCATTAATTGTTTTTCAAACAAATGATATTTGATTACTTTATACTTTCCTTGGAACTTCAATGACTTTCATTTTACAGTCTGTCATTTGGTGAAATCAATGCCATTTGAATTAAATCTTTTCATTATTTGTTTTGTTAAAACATAATTTCAGATTTAGAAGCTGTTTTACGGATTATATAATGCTACAGAGATTCTTAAAATACCAAAAGTTTAAAATCCTGCTACTTGGTATGGTTGGTAGCAGAACCATCACAGGACCAAATAAAGCCCCTTTGTGTACATTTCTGGAGGATCTCTAAATCCTTTGTAAAAGGGGAAAACAAAAAAATATATTCCTATATAGTGAAGTTTTAATTTGGCCTTTGGATACAATTAATCTGTCTTGGAAATAACCATTTATTGTCCCACCATTGTGAGGTTCATTAGTTAGCTATGAATTTGCTCCCTTTATACTTTAAACTCATCTTTATTTTAAAATTTCCCTAAAAGGTAATCTTGGAAACCACTTTTTAGAATAATTTCTTGGAAATTTTTTTTTTCTTTTTATCTTTTCATGTTTGAAACCTACATAGCAGAATTGTGCCTTTTTCTGTACAGTGCTGTGGTAATTAGAGTGCATATGTACTTTGATAAACACGTATTCCTGCATGGGATCACTGTCCCATTGTGATTTCCAAATGGAACAAGGGTGTGTGTCTGTGTGTGTGTGAGATAATCTTGGACTGACTGAGATAAATTTATTTCAGCTTTTCAAAACATTGTGTGAGCACAATATAGTTCATTTGGACAACTGTGGAATGAAACTGTTGTTTAGTGGTCTTTAGATATTTCATGGGGACTGGCTGGGCAGAAGAAGAATATTTGGTAAAGATGGTCTGGCAGTTGATAGAATCTGAAGTAGCATTTACATCACCAGCTGAAATAAAATTAATTTTATCCAAGATGATTTATAGCCTGACTTCTGTGACTAAGGGGCTGATCTCTTGGCAAGTCTTTATGAAAGAACACCACAGGAAAGGAAATTATATGCATGCATCAGGCTTTGCACTTACATTGTAAGCCTCCTTTACAGGGTGTATATAATCTTGTTCCTTACAACTAACAAAAGGTAGCTGTACTTTGTCATGAAAGACTTCCTCAGTTTCCAGATACGATAGGGCATCACAGAGAGAGGCTTAGTTTATCTGCATTCACATTTCTATTGATGTCATTACTGCATTTGACACTCATATGAAGCCCTTTTGGTCACATTAACAACTTCATTTTTTTTTTTCCTAAAAATTTTTCTTAAAAATTCAATTTTATTGAGACATATTCACATACCATACGATCATCCAAAGTGTACAGTTGTTCACAGTACCATCATATAGTTGTGCATTCATCATCCCAATCTATTTTTTGAACATTTTCCTTGTACCAGAAAAGTGAAAATAAGAATAAAAAATAAAAGTAAAGAAGAACACCCAAAACACTCCCTCCTCCCCCCCATTTTTCATTTAGTTTTTTGTCCCCATTTTTCTACTCATCCATCCATACACTGGATAAAGGGAGTGTGATCCATAAGGCTTTTACAATCACACTGTCACCTCTTGTTTTTGTTTCATTTCACATTCCCCTTTTGGTCAAGAAGATGTTCTCAATCCCACGATGTTGGGTCCAGATTCATCCCTGGGAGTCATATCCCTCATCGCCAGGGAGATCCTACGTAAGGGGGAGGGCAGTGAGTTCATCCACCGAGTTGGCTTAGCTAGAGAGAGAGGGCCACATCTGAGCAACAAAGAGGTACTCGGGGAGACTGGTTAGGCACAATTATAAGCAGATTTAGCCTCTCCTTTGCAGTGACGAGCTTCGTAAGGGCAAGTCTGGTGATAGAGGGCTCGGCATGTCAAACTGCAAGCCCTCAATGTTTGTGAGAACATCAGTAACAATCCAGGTGAGGAAGCCCAACACCTCTGCATTTTCCCCCAGCTCCTCAGGGGGACTCGGCACATATATTTTTATTCTCTGTCCAAATTCCTTTGGGATGTGTTGCTATTTCACACTAACCTGTGCAAACCTACCAGGTCTCACTTCCTATTAAAAGTTCCATGTAATTATGGTATTTGAATGAACTGGGTGAGTTAAATTGTTTAGGAAATATAGATCTTGCACGAACTAAACATCCCTTCCCTTGGTCTCACATGGAATTTGAAGTTTTAAAATGCATTTAGTATTGTCTTTTACCTTTCGCTCAATTTGCCCTAGTCCTAACGACATCTGCTTCATTCATATCTGTAGTTGAAGTCTGAACTGTTTTTCAGCTTTTTTTAACAGTTGCTATTTGTGCTAATAATGACATTCATATCTGCCGAGTTCTAGCTCTGAGTTTCAGGTGTCACACAGATACCCACCAGTGTGAGGAGCTGTGGAGCCTTTAGTTCTCCTGGTGACCCTGACCTTCTCGGGGGTGTGACTGACTGAAGCTGGTTTCTGAATTCCAGCCCCTGGGGTCTGTGTTCCCTAAAGGAGGGCTGCCACTGGAGCTGGGCCACGCCCCCCTTTTCTTGGGAAAGTTATGGTCTTCAGAGAATTTTCTCCCCCACTAGACTTATTGCTTTGTTTCTCAGAGCTGTCTTAGTTCTGCTCTTGCCTGGGCCCAAATTGCAAGTCTTTGAGGCTTTCTGTAATGGGCTACTTAGAATAGTTATTTTAAAAAAAAAAAAAAGAAAAACAAGGGCCCAGTATGGACTGTTTAAAGAAAAGCCCTTTAATTCAGTCCTTGCAGTTCTGATGGGCTATTGAAGTGCAAAAAGATGAGGAGTTGGAGAGCAACTGAGGAACAATCAAGAAACCAGAAAAACTGGCTTTTCAGGAAAGCGTCCTGGCGCCCTGGGTTTGCATATGTGCCTGATTCTGTTTGAGCCCAGCCCTTCTCCATATTATGTTCACCCCCAACTTCAAAAGTCTCTGTTTTTATTTTTGTTTTTGTTTTTGTTTTTGCTGTTTTTGCTAGCCCTATCTCCTCTCTGCCAGGCTGACTGCTCCCAGATTCTCTGGTGTCTGGTCTCAGTTTATCTATGGTTGGAGTTTTTGTTCAGCAGTCTGAGTTTGGTAATCAGTGCTGCAACTGCAGTTCTCCCTCCTGGTTTCCAGCACCAATGGTCCCTCCTCCCTCGGGATTGTGCCTGACAGGGAGGGGCATCGGACCCCTGGCTGTGAGAACTTACAGATTTTGCTGATCTCAGCTGCTCCACGTGCTTGTAAGTGTTGTATGATGTCTAAACTCAGATTCCTCTGCAGTGTCCATTCCACACAGTTCCTGGCTATCTACCAGCTGCCCCAGAGGAGTAACTAAAACCCACACCTCACCACTCCACCTTCTTGCCCCTCAACAGTTCATTTTAAGCTATCTATCTTAACTCCTCTGCTTCATCTGCAAAATTTGTGTGGTTACCTTGAGACATTTGCGGATAAATTGCCTAGGGTTCAGCTTTCTCAGTCTTGAAACTAAATATGCTGCAGTACACTGAACTGATGGATGGAACTTTTCAGCAATATTTATGTTTCTTCAGTTGAATATAAATCTTGGATGCCTTAGTTTGCATTTTCATATTCATGTATAGTTCTTGACCACTGATTTTCAAACTGCCTTATCTCTCAGAAAACTCTCTTTAAGTGGAAAGGCAAAGACATTTATCCTTTCTCACCTAGTGATCTTCTGCTCACTTGCAACAGTAAGAATTGTGAGTGTGAGTCTTAATGCAGATGTAAACAGTAGCAGCTCCTGGTTCACAGACATTACATTCCCTTTACTTGCTTAGTTTAGAACCTGAAATATGTTTTCCAATGGAGAAAAATGATACAAAGAATACATGGGCGTACCAAAACTTCTTTAATCCATAATATTCCAGAACCAATTTCCTTGGTTCTGCATGGGTATCTTAAAGTACATATACATTTTCTTTCTTAACATCAGTAGAAAGCCTACTGATCTCTACCAGTACACTCCTTGGGCAGCATTTCATTGGGGATTCTTAGTTGGAAGTAATGAAAACTAGCTGAGTGATTTAAGCAGAAAAGTAATTTATTGAGAGGATGTTGGGTAAGTTTCTCCCACTGTCTTAATTTTTGGGGGGGGGGGGGTCAGCAGAAACAAATAGAGACCATACAGCTTTATTCACAGCCAGGGTCACACAGTATGATTAGTTGTATGCAAGATGGATCCTGTCACTGAACATTGGGAATAGTCTTTTGAGATTTGGTCATTCAGTGGATACATGGTTGCCTGGTCCTTCAAAGAAGAGTGTTTATGCTGGGATGAATCCTATTTACTATACTTTTCAGTTTCATTCAGAGATTGTTAACTCTCAATGTCAAATGAACTAGATTTCTTGATTTGAATACATAATAGGAAAAAGGGTCACTTATCTCTAAAGCCTAAATTCCAAGTCTTCCTCAAACCCAATTCCAAGTATAACATAAAATGTCCAACATGACAAAAAAATGGTCTCCATTCCTTGGAGTTTTCCACAGACATAATTCCAGGTGGGTTAGTTTCTCTCAGATTTGACTTGTGTCCAAGCTAGAAAAACTTTCTTTGCTTAAGAGCCACCTTACTTGATGGTTCCAGTTTGTTCTGCAGGGAACTGAGCTTCTTTGAATTGTCTATGTAGATTTTATAGAAGAATGTTGGACCATGTTCCTACTATAAAATCACTCAGATTCTCTCTTGCAAAATGCAGAAGGTTTTGTAATGTATCAGAGGCTTGCATTACTGAACATGTAAATGCCACAATAGAATCAAGACCAATTATGGTCTCTTGACTTTTCTCCTTAAATTTAATTAGTAGTCCACCTTTCAGAGTAACAACCAATTTTTTTTTTTTTTTTTTTTACAATGTTTAAAATAGTATTAAAGTAAATCCAGAATTTCTTACGGTTAACTTAGGGTCTTTTCAACCATTGTAAAGCAAAGGCACAGCCAATTAAAATTTCAAAATGTATCCTACAGAGTTTGAATGGATGGAGGGGAATCTGATTCTCACTGTAGAGTTTACAGTATTTTTTTCTTAATATTTATCTTCACATGGTAGAATTTATATTTTCATGCTTCAAACACTTCATGTTCTTTGTTGAGAAATCAAGATTGAGACTGTAGAGGTTCTGAGAAGAAATATTTCTATTGAAGGTTCCTGTTTTCATCACTATAGGTAAAGAGTTCTGGAGTATCTGTTTTGTGCTAAAGCTTATTAGAAGTGTCGCTGTCTCTGAGCAACAAACAGGAAGTACTTTTGTCCTTAAACCCCAAAAGAGATGCTCTTTCTCATTATTATTGCCTAAAAGATCATCTTTTTTAATGAGATGGGCACATCCCTTGTGGTTTTCACAGATTTAATGATTAGATTATTTAATACAGAGTGTGAGGAACAATGACTGGTGAGATAGATAAAGAAATCTTACTGAAAGTTAAAACAACAACAGCTTTATTCCTTTTCTTTTTCTTTCCAGAAATCATTTCACCTCTCTTCCCTTTAATATTCATTTATCATGTTTGACTTATTTTAATATATTGGTACATTTACACATTTCTCATTGTATTTTAATCTCAAAAGATCATCACCAGCAGAGAAAAAATTATTTACAAAGAGAGTTAGATGTGCCAGGATTTAGCTATACTGTGTGTAGTCTAAACTTGCTTAAAACAACTGCAAAATATTAATGTGAATTAATGTTTGGGCAGTTGGGGAAGAAAAATTACTTCTTTGCTGAATTTAGAAAGTTCTGTCTGTTTCTGAAAGTGGGGCAAGAGATAATAAAAAGAAGAAAATACATGTAATTTAAAGGAAATAAGATAATGCATATGAAAGTGCCTTGTAAGCTGCTACAACTCAGAAGTTAAGGAAGAAGATGCAAATTAGGAAGACCATAATACAGGCAATCTGTATATTCTAGTTTTTTATCTGAAAATGCAGTAGTACTTCTACTTACTATTGAAGCAGTTAAGTTAAAAACATTTCTTGTTTATTAACCAAGAGGAATGTTCTGTCAAAAATAATTTGAAAAAAGAATCTTATCATATGGAGTGGTAAGAATTGGATGGAAACCAACAGCCATATGACCTTCCCAGCTCTAAATAAATATCAGTGCATTATAGGAGGTTATGTACTGTGTCCTTCCCTCCATTTAATTAAGGTTTACTTTACTTTTATTTTTTTCTTCTGAGCCTTTAATTTTGTTCTTATACATACCTTTGCAAGGTAGGTGGTGTTAACACATTTTACTGATGAGGCGTAGAAAGGCTAATTGACTTGCCCACAGACACCTACCTACTAAGTGGGAAAGCCCTCCCTTCTCCAAATTTTGAGATTTTCCTCTCATTTCCACAGATACTTCACATCAAAGCAGTTGGTTCTGTTGTGTTTCTGGAGATTCTGCTTATTGAATTTCTCTAAAGGAAATTCTTGTTAGATAACACTGGCCACTTGGCCTCTTCAGCCAGGGTTGGTTATTTACCTTAAGATACAAATACAAATAAATCCCCTGGGGCATATTTTAGACTTGGTTGTATTTTTGCTAAATGATTCCAAGTGATTGATTTCTGCTTAAGGAACACTATTTGAATTCTGTAAGAACCAAGAAATAAACAAAAAAGGCATGTCAACAGCCGAATTATGTGTTCAGAATCTACGCACTGATATCTGTGCATTGTTCCCTTCAGAGCTTCACCTGCAGCTTGGCATTTTAGCTTAGTTCCCTTATGCTTCACTATTTTATTTGGTTTCCAAAATCATAGCTGTCTTGAAGAAGGGACTCTGGGAGTAATGAGACAAGATGTAACTCTTGAGATAGCCAAGCTATAAAAGGCAGGCAAAAGATCCCCCAAAGCATAGCAGCCAGCTTCAGTGTAGGAGCAAACAACCCTCTGTGTCTTGGAAGGTTCTGAGAACATCTGGCTTGCTAGTGACCTTTGTAGGCTGGTTTAGCCTGGTTACCAACTGCACAGACCTAAAGCCGATGTGTGAGGTTTGAGTTCACGGCCCAGGGCACACCCTGTCCTTCTGTTCCTCATAGATTGATCTCCCACTCAGATCCAGCTCTACTTGGCTACAGATTTTGGCTCTAGACTTGGATCTGTAACTTGGATTTCCCCTTTGGCTCTCCAAAGTGTGTGTACATTCATGCTTTCCTGATTTCGAACTTCAGCAAGCTCTTCCTTTTGTTGCTCAGTTTTCCCTGTTGCTTTGATAGGAAGGAACTTTTCACTCAGCCCTTTTCATAGTGGTAGAAACCCAGTCCCTGCCTGTTATTCTCTGGGCCAACTTCTTTTCCTTGAAGTTATTATTCTCATGTTCCAACAGAACAAAATAATTGATAGTCATATTGATGAGTCTGTGCCACTAAACAATGATTAATCATATTCCATATTCTAGTCTGTGCCACTACACAATGATTAATCATATTCCAAATTTTCCTAAAAGGCATAATCATTTGGGAAAAAATCCAATATGGTTGAAATTAAACCTATCTTATTTCTTGGATGGGTAGTCCTTCACCTATTATGAAAATCTTGATCATTCTCAATGTCTTATTCCTTGGATTTTCTAAAAAGCAGAAATTGTGTTGTAACTGCAGAATGATGCACAGAATTATAATTTAATGGGTTATAGAATATATTATTTTTGAAGAGTATAAGCAGCCTCTTTGGTGGCTTGTACCAGTTTTCATACAAAAAATGTTTCATTAAAGAAAGCTATTTTTTTCCTTTTGTTTACAAGTTCGCCTTTTTAGGTCAATAGCAACAAATACTTCAGCAGATATATTATGGGATCTTAAAAATAGTGAAAGGAAAATAGTAGAACTAGTGTTGTTGATATGAAATGCTTATTTTAGAGAGAATTCTTGGCATTTTTGCCCCGTATCAGCATAATAAGAACTTGTAGGAGAGGAAGGAAGCATTAATTTATTTGTTGAGGATTAATGTGTTTGTAGAGCATTTGTGGTAGTGAATGTAGTATGGATAGTGTCATAAATATAGTAATTAAAAAGTTGCACACTAAACACTTTGTGGACTAGCAGATAAGTGAGAAGTGTTTTATACTTCTTGGTCTCTGTTCTAGTTTGCTAATACTGCCAGAATTCAAAACACTAGAAATGGATTGGCTTTTATAAAAGGGAGTTTATTTGGTTACAAAGTTACAGTCTTAAGGCCATAAAGTGTCCAAGGTAGGTCATCAACAATCGGGTACTTTCACTGGAGGATGGCCAATGGTGTCCAGAAAACCTCTTAGCTGGGAAGGCACATGGCTGGCGTCTGCTCCAGAGTTCTGTTTTCAAAATGGCTTTCTCCCAGGAGATTCCTCTCTATGATTCAGCTTCTCTCCAAAACATCACTCTCAGTTGCTCTTAGGGCGTTTGTCTTCTCTTAGCTTCTCTGGAGCAAAAGTCTGCTTTTCAAAGGCCGTCTCCAAAATGTCTCTATAAACTGCAGTTCCTCTCTAAGCTCCTGTGCATTCTTCAAAGTGTCCTTCTTGGCTGTAGCAAGCTCACTCCTGTCTGAGCTTATGTACTGCTCCAGTAAACTAATGAAGGCCCATGCTGAATGGATGGGGCCACACCTCCATGGAAACTATCCAGTCAGTCATCACCCACAGTTGGGTGGGTCACATCTCCATGGAAACACTCAAAGAATTACAATCTAATTAACACTGATTTGTCTGCCCACACAAGATTACATCAGCGATAATGGCGCTTTGGGTGACATAATACATTCAAACTGGCATAGTCTCTTAGCATTTTTAATCAAGAATAGGAAGAGGAAAGGGTATTATCAAAGATTTGTTTCTTTCTTGAGATATTGTTGATCAAATGGGCAGAAACAGATTTGATGTTTTTAGGACTGTTTTTAAACAGTTAAAAACACTTTCACATAATGCCTACTCAAAAAAAAAAAAAAAGTCCACCCCCCACTTCTGGAAACTTTATCATTAATTTGCCGATAATGCTTATAGCATACAGTGTGCCTGCTGTGTAATGTATAAACCATGTTAGATATGATCATTGAAACCTCAGAGCTTGTATGTTAAAAGAAGTGACATAGTAATATACATATATATGAGGACATAAACATAGTCCTATAAACGAGCTGAATTTTCAGAATTCTCAAGGAAGTGAGACTTCTGTTTATTTTTTTGTCCCAGTGGCTTAAACCTTAGCAGTTGTTACACCTGGGAGGAGTGTAACTATGTCTTGTCCTAAACACAGGATAACAAGGAAGGTAGACAGTTGTAAATTCTGCAATTCATATTTCTTTGCATGCTAACTATTTTCCTATTTTGGAGGCTTTCTTTTCTGATTCCTCTTACTTAACACACAGTATTTATTTATAAGTTCATAAGATTTTCTTCTGTGAAGGGAAAAGTAAATGCAGTTGAATACAATTTTTTTTTTTTTTTTTTTTTTTTTTTTAGCTTTGATTTGAGTCAATTAGGGTGAGAAAGGAAGGAATAGGAAGACTATTTCTGTTCTCACCATTTAATTGGCCCCCTTACCTCTTAGGTGTGAGAACTCTTCTCCCAGGTGTTGTTTTATTCATTTATTTCACATTTATTGACTGCTTACTATTTATTGTATGCCCCAGGAATACAAAGATGAATAGCCCAGTCAGTAGTCATCTGATGACTTTGGAACCATCTTTATCCTGGCTGTCTGCGGTGAAGATAACTTAGTTCTAAAATTCTGTCTTGTTCCAAATATGGCCTGGATCTTGTCCATGCTAACAAAATAAACCAACTGTATGGTAGCCCTCCTTTTTGAGATCACAAAGGCTGCCTGGAGTAAAGAAAAACTACTTTTCAAAGTGTATTCCATTGCATTAGGTTTTCTAATGAACCTTGCTACCTTTGGCATTACTGGAGTACTTTCCAAGAATTATTGCGTACCACCCCACTTCTGGATTTGCCAAAACTCTAGTGGGGTGAGTGGGCAGGAGATTGAAGTAGAATAGCATAGCTGCTCTCTTAAGAGGCACTGACTAGGAAGTCTCAGGGGCAAGTGCCACTGCCAATTCCTCTCTTTCCTCCTTCCTTTCCATCTTCCAATTGTCTGCCTCTTTTTCATTTTCATTAGGTTAGTCATGCTAGGAAGGATCTTGAATTGCAGCATCTTAAGAAGTCTATATAAGATGGTGGTTGGTACTTTTGTGTAGTGAAACTATGTGTGTTCTCCTGAACACTGACTAGTAAACCTTTTGGAAAGGTTGACACCTAAAACCTTAAATCATTTTAAGAAGAGCCTTCTGAATCTTTTGTTTCTGAAATATTTTTTGATAGTCTGAAGTTCTACTATGGGTATGCTTACCTCGCACATGCCCTTTTCCACCCTCTTGTGTGCTGGTATGGTTTACTCCCCTTCCTTTTCAAGGTCAGCTCCTTCTTCTGTACTCCTGACCCTTCTTCCTCCTCCTTTAGGAGCATATTCTATCTTTATTGCGTCCCTCCTGTGCCTTCAGCCTTTCCCTGTCTACTGAATCCTATAGCCTTTCGATATGTTCTTCTGTTAGCACTTGTCCTTTCCAATGACAGCCCATCTCCTTCCTCTTTTCTTCCTGGATTCTTGCTTACATTTGCTCTCCCTCCACCACTTCACTGAAACTTCCCTCAATCAAGGTAGCCAATGACTTCTTAAATGTCTAAACTGTAGGTATATTTTTCATTTCTTGTCTTTGTTGCTATCCCATAGTACCTCATTGCCATTCTTTCTTGGTCTTCAAAAGCTCTTTTTCCCCTGCCTAGTGTGACTATCATTTTTCATGTTCTGTGGGGTTCTGCTTTTGGCACTCATCTCATCTTGTCTCTCTGCTCATGTTCCGTCAGTAATATCACCCACTGGCATGATTTCCACTGCTTTCTGTGTAATAATCACCCAATGCAGTCAATTACCATGTTGTTCTGTTTTTTGCTTCTGGATGTTTCCCAAGTACCAATTCTCACTCCTTCCCTACTGTGCCAGTTTGGATGTACTGTGTCCACCCAAATGCCATAATCTTTTGATGCAGTTTTGTGGGGGCAGGCTTATTAGTGTTGATTAGGTTGAAACCTATTGGTTCAGTGTTTCCTTGGAGATATGACTCGATCAGCTGTGGGTGAAGACCTTTCACTGGATTATTTCCATGGAGGTGTTGCCCCACCCATTCAGGTTAAGTCTTTATTGGATCACTGGAGTACTTTAAAAAGAGCCACACAGGTCCAGACACAGAGCAGCTGTGAGTGACATCTTGGAGAGCAAACAAGAGAGACATTTTGGAGACGGCCATTGAAAGCAGACTTACGCAAGCCCAGAGTTTGCTCCAGAGAAGCTAAGAGAGGACAGAATGCCCCAAGAGCAACATTTTGAAGAATGCACAGGCTCTGAGATAGGAGCTGGAACACAACCTGGAATTCACAGATGCCAACCACTTGTCTGCCCAGCTAAGAGAGGTTTTCCGGATACCATTGGCCATTCTTCAGCGAAGGTACTGTATTGTTGATGCCTTACCTTGGATAATTTATAGCCTTAAGACTAACTTTGTAACCAAATAAGCTCACTTTATAAAAGCCAATCCATTTCTGGTGTTTTGCATTCTGGCAGCATTAGCAAACCGGAACACCTACCTAATCCCACTGCCCTCATCCCCACCATTATCATCTCCTGTCTGGATTACGGAAACAACCAAACTGGCCTAACTAGTCTTCTTGCCTCCACTCTGAATCCCCCTTTTGAATCCATCCAGAGAGAGTAGTACATGGGAAACCTGGATCTGACCTGTCAGTGGCTGCCTGTAACCAGGACAAAGTCGGGGTTCTTTGTGTATACAAAGCTCCTGTCTGGCTCTGGGCTTTTCCCCCTGCCTCCCCTCAAGAATCCTGCAGCGCTGAACTTATACCAAGCAGTTTCTCTGCCTTTTCTCATCGTCTTGTCTCCCATCCCCAATTTGACTAACACCTAGCCAACCCTTGGGACATGCCAGGTACCCCTCTTTCGTGGAAGCCTTCCGTGACCTTCCTGTCTCTGGTTAGGTGCCCCTCTTTGACAAGAATCTCAATCATTGACTTCCAGGTGTCAGTTTGTGTGTTTGTTTCTTGGCCCCACTAGACTTTGCTCTCTTTAGGGACAGAGATGGTGACATATTCATCTTTGTAGCTCCAGTGCCTAGCACAATGCTTGGCATCAAGTAAGTGCTCAACATATGTTTCTTAAATGAAAAATCAGTATTTATAGTAAAATTAATTTGACATCTACAAAAAGGGGCAAAAGCAATGTGAGTATAGTAGGTATCCTTGAGAGATGGCATGAAGGGGGCTTCTGGGTGCTGGGAATGTTCTAGGTTTTCATCTGGTGTGTTCAGTTTGGGAAAATTCACTGAGCATTTTTTCTGTATTTGTATTATACTTCAAAAAAAGTTTCTTTTAAATAAATCAGTTTGGCATCTAATCTACCCAAAACAGAAAACTTCTTTTTTTTCCTTTTAAGCTCTTAGAGTTTTTACAGGATGTTAGTTCAAATATCACAGCAAAGAACCATGATACTGCTATTCCTTGATGTTAAGGAAGAGTGAGATGAAAAAGCACCAGCAAAATATAGTTAGAATTGCCTGGTCTTCTAAAGAAGGCAAGTGAGGGCCCGGCCTGGTGGATAGACTTGCAGTGACCTGTGCTTCCATCACACTTATTACAGAAGCCACGTTCTAATGACAAGCCAGCTCTGTGCCTGACAGGGAGACTTCATCTGGACGTGACTATGAATAATTCATAAGCATAGTTAGCTGGAAATTTGTGGTCATCATTAGCATCTTAACGGGAAAATGCAATCATTATCCTAAATCTTTGTTTTGTTTTTCTCTACCCTTCTCCCAGCTAAACCTCTTTCCTGAGTACTTGGAAACTGCCCATGTCTCCGCCAGTGTGCTGACTGGTCACTATGGGCAGATGGTACCCGGAGGCTCCCTGTCATCCAGGCTACTCATGTACGTATAAGATTGGTCACACACTCTCTCTCTCTCTCTCTCTTTTCCATTTAATTTTTCCTGCAAGGATCTTGCAGATTTCTGAACTGATGAAGGTTTGTAAGTTTTAAACCAGAATGTTTATAAATGCAGGACAATGGATAGGGTATGTTTTTAATACTGAATCATGAGAAATGTTATCTACATTAGGATTTTTATAATCAAGTGACCTTATAAGACCAGAAGTGTGTATCAGCAATCTCGTTTTTTGGTTTAAATGCATTCATTTATATACAGGCTTTTAAAAAAATTTTTATTTTTTGAAGCTTTTCTTTTTCTTCATAGTATATATAACAACATTAGGAACAGTAGTAATAACATAAATTAAAAACATTTCCCAGTAAGTGTCTTAATTCTTTCCAAATGAAAAGCTTCGTGGACCCAGAATAGAGGTCCTTGGCATATATTTGTGTTTAATATATATATATTAGGGAGAGAGTCCACTGCTCTCATTACTTAAAATCCTCCAAAGGAGGAAACTCTTTGGATTTTCTCAGGAATGACTTTCAGTGTCTAACCACACTTAAGTTTTTCCAGAAGTCTTGGGAACTGCTATAATTGCAGCCTTTTCCTTTTCCTTTTAACCCATGATTAATGTGGGAGAAAAATGATGACTATTTATTTAATGATCTCTTAATTAACATAAAGGATAGTTTGTATCAGGTTTATTTTATACTCCCGTTAGCTATTCAGTCTTGGGCCAGCTGTTCAGATATTTATTTGCTTTCCTTGCTTCCCTTTGGAACCTCTGTAATTTTGGCACAAAGTCAGGGTCCATCACCTTTTCTGTGTCTGTGGTGACTCCCTAGAGTGTAGTTGTGTTTTTTTTCATATTCTGACTCTGCCCCCATGTTTAAGTCCCATTTCTTTCAAGAGTTCAGTTCCTTTTTTTTCCCTATAGAAAAGATAGAACCACCCTTAAGCCCTCACCCAGACAGACAGTTGGTTGTAAAATAAGCCAGAGAGTTAAAAGCTGTGGCTATTAGCAGTGCTGGGAAGGGAGAGCTGACAAACAAGTGGGGATTCAGATCAACTCCTTCCAGCATTCAAGCTGATAGTAGTGGGTAAACAGCTCTTACACACATACTTGAGTACCCACCAAGGGCATCACTATATGGCTATAAAGTTAGCAATTCTTATAGTGATCATCATTAAAAAAGAACTAGATTTGTATGTATATCGTAGAGTAGAGATTGGCCACGAAGGTAGCGTGTGCCTGTTTTTGTAGAAGCTAAGAATTGTTTTTATACTTTTAAATGGTAACATTTACATGGTAATATAAATATCAGCATAATATCCTGTTTTGCCTATGTTGGCCCTAAAATATCTACCATCTGGCCTGTTAAGAAGAAATTTGCCTGCCCTTGCTTGTAGAACAAAGTTGGAAGGCCCATACTATGGTTAACCACATGAAATTGTTACTATTTGACCTACAAAAATGATAATTTCATAAGTTTTTATCTAATATATTTTGAAGAAGTTTTTCTTTCAAACAATTAAAATTCGGAAGTTTGAGTTCTTTGAGTGGAAAACAGTAATTTATCTGAATGATTCACAGATGTGAACCTGCTCATTTTTTACCATCTTGGTAAATGATACACTACTTATCAACCATGTGCCTCTCCTGAGCCCACCAACGGGCTTACCAAAGTCATACAAGTATATACCTTTAATACAGAAAATTAAGAAAATAAGGAAAACAGAAAATAAGTTCTCATAATCCTACACACTGAGAAATAGCCACTTTCAACGTTTTGTTGAATACTTTTCAATACCTCAAATATTCTCTCTTTATGTATTTATTCTCAGTTTATTTTTTTAATGAGATAATGTAGCATATAGTGTTTATTCAACAAAGCATCATCAATATCATTCTATGGCAGTACATTTACTTTGATAACAAAGTGGTGGACTTACTTATGTGATGTTCTGGTGAAAGCAACTGTGTTCAGGGAGACTGATTTACCTTGCTATGAGGAGGAGCTTTTATCATGGTTAAAAAATGCTGGTCAGGACCCATTACCTTGATTTTTACCATCTGTTAGTGGGTCTCAAGCACAGTTTGGTAGCACTGGCCTAGAGATCACAAGGCCCTGGAGGGTATGCTTGGGCAAACCAGAAGTTTCAGGCATGGGAAGAATTCAGAACTTTGGAACTCAGCTGGAGTTTGAGGAAACATTTAGAATTTGAGTGAAGACTAGCAAGCTGGGAACAGGGTTCAAGATCATTGACAGCATGTGGGCCTCACCACACAGAACAAGCAGGATATGGCATGCTGTCCTAAGAGAGGGGCTTTCTGCTCTGGTTTTAATTGGCTTTCCTGGTGTGGGAGGAAGTTGTGCAGGATTGTCCAGATGTGGGCGATGACCACAGAGGAGACTCTGGGGAGTCCTACAGTTCTAGTAATAAGATTCCATGAATGAAATGTTTATGTGGGAGTTGGGAAAGGTTCAAGGCAGCAAGATTTTTAAAAATGACATTGATTAGATTTTTCTTCTCAGCAAGGGGGTGGGGAGGGTCAGGTGCATTTATTTTAGAAATATGTAAATACCAAAAAAGCATAAAGGAAAAACACATCTTTAATATTTTGCATGAGTCTTTATAGTCTTTCTTTTATGTGCATGCATTTATACCTTCATATTAAGCTTTATTGTGATCAGACTGTACATATTATTTTACAACTTGTTTTTTCACTTAATTCATCATGGATCTTTTTGATAATATTAAATGTTCTTCTAGTATGTGATATGTCATGATTTTATACCTTATCCCATTGTGTGGTGATAACATAATTAATAGTCACCCATTGTTGAACCTTTTGGTTATTGTCAACCTTTTGCTTTTCTTCTAGATTAATCATTGTTCATAACTTTTTTTTTTTTTTCTCCTTAAACAAATGTTTGGAGGTGAAATTGTTAAGTTAAACGGTTGGGTTGAACATTTAAAAGACATTGGTATGCATGTCCTGACTGCCCTCTGGAGAAGTTTTATCTGTTTCCATTGCTTCCCCCTTGTGTGAGGAGTGTGCACTTCTTCTTTGGAAAAACGCTTTTCCAGTATGATAGATGAAACATGCTGTCTTCATTGTCATTTTATTTTGCATTTCCTGAACATTTTTTATCTGTTCAATGCCCAAAAGTTAGCCAGGTTACACATATGTGAAGCAAATGTGAAAAAAGTAAATTTGAACAGTGTAGATAATGTCTTATTTTCATTGTATCTAATTTATATTCATTTTAAGCTGGAAGTTTGATTCTTTAAAGAGACAAGTCGACAGGGTTTTCATATGGCAGTAGCTTGGGGAGTTTAATTAAAATGTGAGACAGAATCCTTGGGCCTAAAACTTTGGGTTATGGTTCAGGCAGCCTGTGATGTGGGGATAATCCCTGGACTGGGAGTTGGGAAGTCTGGGTTCTCTCCCTGACCCTTTCATTCCTGGGCTCAGGCCTGTGGAAAAGTCATTAGAGCCGACTGAGTCTCACTTCCAACATCTGTAAATTGAGGTGTTGGACTAGCGATATTTAAGGATCTTTTAGTTCAAAAATTCTATTGTATTTGCTTTCCAGACAGAGAACTGCAAGTGAGGCTTGGTTCTAGGGAGAGCTAAGCTAGAGGCAGAGCAAATATATTGAAGACTTGGAACGCAGGAAAGTTAATGGATAGCTACTTTGTGTTTAACCTTGAGATTCTATCTGCTTAAAATGTAACCATTTAAAACATTTGCAGATAGGCTGAGACAAAGAGCATTTAAACTAGAGTGATCATAGCCACATAAGTGCAGGTAATATGCTTTAGAACTTAACAGCAGTGACAAAAATAAAACTTCTATGTCCTTCTATGTGATAATGCTTTGATTTATCCAAATAGCTTAAGCAGGTGTGTTAGTATCCATTTCCTGGTGTAATTGTGTAAATGCTTCAGATAGAAGTTCAGAATAACCATTATGAATGTAATTAAAATGTAATTAAAATTAACTACAGGGTCTAGCATACGTAAGTGTTCAAGGAATATATATTGCATGTATGAATGAGTAAGTACTTGCTTAAAAACTTAACTCAGCATTGGTAAGGAGGAAAATTCCTTACACAGTAAAAGTTTCTCCATATCCTTCTTTCCTCATACGTGGTTCTAGAGCTTTAGTTCTGCTCAGGATAATTCCTCTCTGAACATGATGCACCTATATTTGCACCCACCTGACCTCACCACCCGCATCATCGCCTACAAACTGAGAAGAAATTCCGGTGCCCTGGTGTGTTCCAAGGTCAGTTTCTTTTATTTCTGCTAAAGCTGAATTACAGAATCTTTCTGTTCTTCTATGTACTTAGCTCCTGTATTAGTTTCTGATTGCTGCTGTAACAAGTCGCCACAAACTTAGTGGTTTAAAACAACACAAATTTATCCTTGTTAATACTGGAGGCCAGAAGTCCAAAATGCGTCTTACTTGGCTAAGGTCAAGGTGTTGGCAGGGTCAGTTCCTTCTAGAGGCCATGAGGCCTCTCAGCTTCTGGTGGCCAACTGTATTCCTTGTTTTGTGGCCCCCTCATCCAACGCCAAAGGAAATCACTCTCATCTCTGTTCACACCTCTTTCTCTTCTCGCTTGGCCTCCCTCTTAAAATGCCACTTGTAATTGCATTTAGGGCCCAACCAGATAATCCAGGCTGTGTCCCGCCACTCAAGATCTTTAACTTCGTTACATCTTCAGAGTCCCTTTTACTATACAAAAGCAGGTTCCCAGGTTTAGGAAGTGGATATCTTTGGGGGCTATTATTAAGCCTACTCTACCTTCTTTCTTCTGCTTAACAACAAATTATCACAATCTTAGCAACTTAAAATGGCATCGCTTAGCTCACACTTCTGTAGGTCAGAAGCCTGACAGGGCCTGGCTGGATTCTCTCCTCAGGGTACTGAGGCTGAAAATCACGGTGTTGGCTAGACCAAGTTCTCATCTGGAGGCTCTGGGGAAAAACCCTCTTCCAAGTGTTGCAAGAACTCCTTATAGTTGTAGGACTGAAGACCCCATTTCCATGCTGTTACAGGCCACCCACATTCCTTGCCTTGCGGCCTTCCATCTTCAAGCCACCCACCGCTCATTGAATCCTGAGGCTTCAGATCTCCAACTTCTTCTTCTTTAGCTTTGTTCTATATCCTGATAACTTGGCATTTCATGCCTATGAGTTTACATATTATAATTAGTTCATATCAGTGAGACCCTGCAATATTTATCCTTATGTGTCTGTCTTATTTCACTCAATATAGTGCCCTCAGTTTTCCTCATCAACCCATTTTTTAAAGACGGTTTTGTTCACACACCATACATTCTGTCCTATGTAAACAATCGATGATTGCCTGTATAGTCACGTATTTATGTCTTCACCACCATCGCCACTGTCTGTATTAGGACATCTCCATTTCTTCCATGAAGGAGGAGCAAGAGTCAAAGAAAGTAGAGAGACAGGAGAAAAAGAAAAAAAGAAAGAGAGGAAAAAAAGAAAAAACAAAGCAAATCATGACAACTAGGAAGCAACAAAAGGAAAGGTAGCATTAAACTAAGGTAGAATAAAGAGTCAGACAACATCACCAATGCCAAGAGTCCCATACCCTTCCCCTATGTCCCCCCCCATATGCATTTAGCTTTGATATATTGTCTATATTATATTAAAGGAAGCATAATACAGTGTTTCTGTTAACTGTAGTCTCTAGTTTCCATTGATTGTATTTTTCCCCCAATCCCACCCCATTTTTAACATCTTCCAGTGCTGACAGTCATTTGTTCTACCTCATGTAAAAACATATTTGTACCTTTTATCACAATCATTGAGCGCCCTAGGTTTCATTGAGTTATACAGTCCCAGTCTTTATCTTTCATCTTTTGCTCTGGTGTCCCACATGTTCCTAACCTTCCTCGTTCAACCATACTCAGAGTCATCTTTGTTCAGTGTACTTACATTGCTGTGCTACTATCTCCCAAAATTGTGTTCCAAACCTCCTACTCTTGTCTTTTCCTTTCTGTCTGTAGTGCTCCCTTTAGTGTTTCCTGTAGAGCAGGTATCTTGTTCACAAACCGTGTCATTGTCTGTCAGAGACTATTTTAAGCTCTCCCTCATATTTGAAGGACAGTTTTGCCAGATATAGGATTCTTGGTTGATGGTTTTTTTCTTTCAGTATCTTAAACATATCACCCCACTTCCTTCTTGCCTCCATGGTTTCTATTGAGAAATCCACACACAGTCTTATCAGACTTCCTTTGTATGTGATGGATAGCTTTTCTCTTGCTGCTTTCAGGATTCTCTTTTTATCCTCGACGTTTGATAATCTGATTATTAAGTGTCTTGGCGTAGGCCTATTTGGATGTGTTCTGTTTGGGGTACGCTGTGCTTCTTGGATCTGTAATTTTATGTCTTTCATAAGAGATGGGAAATTTTCATTATTTCCTCTATTATTGCTTCTGTCCCTTTTCCCTTCTCTTATCTTTCTGGGATACCAATTACACGTACATTCCTGCATTTCATTTTGTCTTATGTTCCTGGAGACGTTGCTCATATTTTTCCATTCTTTTATCTTTCTGTTCTTTTGTGTATAGGCTTTCAGGTGCCTTGTTCTCCAGTTTCTGAGTGTTTTCCTCTGCTGCTTGAGATCTGCTGTTGTATGTCTCCATTGTGTCCTTCATCTCTTTTGTTGTGCCTTTCATTTCCGTAGATTCTGTCAGTTGTTTTTTTGATCTTTTGATTTCTACCTTATGTACACCCAGTGTTTTCATTACACGCTTCATCTCTTTTGCCATATCTTCCCTAAACTTTATGAATTGATCCAGCTCTAGTTGTTTCAATTCCTATATCTCAGTTGAAGTGTAAGTTTGTTCCTTTGACTGGGCCATAACTTTGCCCCTCCTAATGTAGATTGTAGTTTTCTGTTGTCTAGGTGTTTGGCCTCCTTGGTTACCCCAATCAGGTTTTCCCAGACCAGGACGGATTCAGGTGCTGGAAGGAGCAATAGTTTCAGGTCTCCTGAGGGTGTCTTAGAAGATTGATGCACCTTGTGAGGCCTCAATTCACTGTGCTTTTCTGCCCAGAAGGTGGCTCCTGTCAGCCTGTAGCTCCAGATTTGTGTAAGGAGGTGTAGCCTGTGGCTGTTTTCCCCTAGGCTCTGGGGTCTGGTTCTGAAGGGAAGGAGAGTAGTAGAGCTTGGCACTGCCTCTTTCCTCTTAGGGAAGATATAACCCCTGGGGAGAGACCATTTGCATTTGAATGGTCTCCAACTCTGCTATCTCCACCCTTGTCTGGGTCTGAGCACTGGGAATTGAAAATGGCTGAAGCTTTCTCCACTGAGCCAAAAAAGGGACAGAAAGACCCCCTTTAGGGTCAGTCTGCGGCCCACCTCAGTTTCACCCATCAGCCAGAGACAGCACCCGGTCCTCTGGGCTCCACCTCCCTCCCAGAAACTTCCTCCAGCTCTCCAAGGTCAGTTGTCAAAAGCCTCTGTCTGCTTGTTGGGGATTCGTAGCTTGTATTGAGTGTGTGCTAATTTAAACCCTAGTTGGAGCTCAGCTGAGGTATATTCACTTGCTCGGAGAGTGCTGCTCTTTAGCACAGGGAGGCTTTGCATTTGGGGCTGTAGGAGCTGGGGGCTCTCAGCTCAGGTCCACAGTTTTGCTTCCAGATTTTATGCTGTGGTCTTGGGCATTCCTCCCAATTCAGGTTGGTGTATGATGAGTGGACTGTCACGTTTTTCCCCCCCGCGGTTATTCCAGATTATTTTCTAGTTGTTCCTGTCTGTTTATTAGTTGTTCCAGGGGGACTAACTAACTTGCATTCCTCTCTATATCGCCATCTTCTTTCTCCTCAAGAAATTAGATTTTGACAGTTCGAATTAAAACCGCTTTTTTGTAACTTTGCTTTTTTTTTAAAAAAAAAAAACCTCCTTTGTAACCTACCTCTTCTGAGGTGGAGATAAGAAATTTTACTTTGTTGTAATGAAAAAGCCTCTTCTTCACTTGGATGCTCCAGATCTCAGCATTTTACCTTATAGTAATGAATATAGAGAGGAGTGTGAGAAGCCCTATGTCAAGTCTTCAGTAACAGGAATTGGCAAGCTGGAAAGAAGCCTGGTTGGTGTCTGCTCCTGTTGCAGAATGAGGCTCTGGAAAATGGGGTAGAGTAATCCTTGGAGGGACTTATTTGTGGCTTCCTTCTTCCCATTCCATAGGCTAGCTTTCTTGTTCCAAGGGAACCTGTTGGTAAGGTGGATGTGTACCTGCAGACCTCATGCTGAGGTATTTTGGGAATACAACTACAGAGGATTTTTGAGCAGCCTTTTTCCCATATTCTTTATGAAGCGGATTTGGATGGTGACATTAGATTAGAAATCTACCTTCTGTATAGGAAGGATGGGCTTTGGCTCAGAAAGAGAGAAGTAGAATTTATTATTCTCAGGGAAGCAGCCATATCATCCCCTGCTAAAGGAGTGGCATGGGAAAAAACCCCCCGCCAAGGGTTGGGAATTCAAGACCCATGGAGGACAGTGCCTGGAAGGGAAGTGAGAGAAGTATGTAGCTTCATGGGGTAACTTGCAACCAAAGCAAATAGACTTATTTTTCCAGGTTTTCCTGGACCCTTTGCTTGTTATAAAAACTGAAAATTGTTCTCAGGGGGGCACAAACTCGGATGACCTGAATGAAGGCCACAAAAATTCTTGCAAAGTGAAACCATTAGAATTCTGAAAGGAATGATGTAACATATTTCAGAGTCACGAGATAGGTCAGTTTGTTGTCAGCCTCTCTACCTTCTAAGAGCTCTGTAAATACACACACACACACACACACACATGCACACACAAGGAAATACAAAATAGCAGGCCTGTGCTATCAAATATTCTATAGCACATGCTTTGTTAAAAGTTTAGTCAGCTTCTTTCCATTTTATGGTAAATACTTATGGGCTTGTACTTTTTTTCTCTGTTGAATTTCTTTCTTTGCAGTATTAGATTATGGGCAAAGATGATGCCAGTCTCACAGGGTACAATAAAATTCTCCAAGAGCTTAAGTTATGTATTGCTTTTTGGAACTTGATACCAATAAATTCAACATGGCTTGGCTAAGTCTGAAAATCATACATATCTCCTACCATCTTTCCATGTAACTGGAGGTTGGTTAGGGGTAAAGAAGATTTTCCTGTTTTTTTTATATGTGTAGCTCAAGGAGAAAAAGCAAATTTTGATAGCTTCTTCCTCCAATCAGACACAACAGTGTGATTCAGATCATGTAGTGGGCAGCTCAGGCATGGAAATGCAGGTGCCATGGGTGGTATTTGAAAGGGAAATGAAATAGGAGGCTATAGAGGAGGGACTATGAGCTGGGATGGAACAGGAATGGTCCCAGGAGAGTGCAGATCTGGGAAGAACAGAGAGCATATTCATGATGATAAATTATTATCATGATTAAGTAGCACTTACATAACCAGACAGTGATTTAAGTACTTTATTTGGGTTCTTTTAATCCTCACAACAACTCTGACACATAGGTGCTTCTATTATCCCTAAATTACAGATGAGGAAACTGAGGCACAGAGGAGACTAGTTACTAGTTTAAGGCAACACAGGCTGTAAGTGACAGAAGTGGGGTTTGCCCCCAGGGTGTCTTGTTCCAGGGAATGTGCTATTGTTCTGGTTTGCTAATGCGGCCATTTTGCAAAACACCATAAATGGATTGGCTTTTATAAAGGGGGTTTATTTGATTACAAAGTTACAGTCTTCAGGCCGTAAAGTATCCAGGGTAAGGCATCAATAGGGTACCTTCATTGGAGAAAGGCCATTGGTATCTGGAAAACCTCTGTTAGATGGAAAGGCACGTGGCTGGTGTCTGCTTGCTCTCAGGTTGTGTTTCAAAATGGCATTCTCCAAAATGTCAGCTTTCAATGGCCGTCTCCAAAATGTCTGTCTCAGTTGCAGCAGCAAGCTCCTTCTGTCTGAGCTCTTATATAAGGCTCTGGTAAACTAATCAAGGCACATGCTGAATGGGTTGGGCCACACCTCCATGGAAATTAATCAGAGTTATCACCTACAGTTGGGTGGGTCACATCTCCATGGAAACATCCAATGAAGAGGTCACACCCTAATCAAAAAGATTAATCAATCTGCCTCCACAAGATTACATCAAGGAACATGGTTCTTTCTGAGGGACATAATGTATACAAACCAGCACAGCTATTAACCACTACGCTACCTGCTCCAGTAGATGTGAGAGGAGGTGTGCAGTAGAGCAGGTCTCAGGGGCATAGTGTCCATTTGTTGTCCACACCAAGGAATTAGTGATGTAGAGGGGAGTTAGAGGTCAACTGCATCGAGCCAGTCCTGGAACCAGGGATGGCAAAACTAGCAATCTTGAACCTTTATTGTATGCCAGGCACTGGGATAGAGTAGGGAATAAGGTCAGTAAGGTTTCTGCTCCCATTAAGCTTCTGTTCATTCTAGCGATTTAGTTAGACAATAAGAAAGTCATCCAGTAAATAGAGAAGACAATTCCAGATTGTGGTCCCTGCTGTGAAGGAGCAGATAGGGTGATGGGAGAGAGAGTTACTGGGCTGGGCCCACCTGTTTGAACCGAACCCTGAAGCATAGGAAAGGCCCAGCCATGTGAAGCGCTAGGGAAAGCTCACTCCAGGCAGAGGAAATAAGGAATGTGTAAGAAAGAGAAAGGAGGACAGTGTCGCCAGGGCGTGGTGAGCATGGTGGGACTTAGTGGGAAATGAGGTTGAAAAGGGAGGCTGGACCAAATCAGACTTGAGGACCATTAAGATCCAGGGATTTTAAATGGATCTGTCTGTTTCAATTACTTCTTTTTTGTTGAATCCACTTAGTTCAGTTTTCTGATACTTACAGCTGAATGCAGTTCTAACTGAAGCAAATACAAAGATACCAGATGTTACTAGCTTTTTCCTAAATTTTTTGATAGCCTCATAAGTGTTCCTTGATATTTGGTATGGCCTTTAGTCTATGTGAAAATAGTCTCTGAAAAGAAAGTTCTAACTTGTATTAAAAGTTTTTCACAGTTGAAAGCAATGAGTTTTGCACTTAGAAATGTAATTTTCAAAGTAAATGAACTTGTCTGCATGAACTTACTGTAGCAAGTACCATGGAGCAATACTTCATGGGCAGTATCTTCCTGATGGCTTTTTTTATGATAGTTTAGTCAGTTCTCTGGTGAACTACATTGTGTATATTTATGGTTTTATAGGCAACTATAGCAGTATTGGTGGTAATAGCATAAACAGTCTGATTTCTGGAAAATGTGAAGCTCTAAGAGGCTTTATTGGATTTCAGTGTAATAGTATTATTAAATTTTCTGCTTCTTTTCAAACTTCTTGTGGCTAAGTTCCAAGCTGGTAGTTTTAAGAAATTTGAGGGCCTGTTCTACCTATTATGGAAAATAATTTACCCTGGAATCTCCAATTGCTCCATTGGGGATCCATAAATAATTTGGATTTCTCTTTTACTGTCTTGGACTTTGGGTGTAATAGTGCATTGTTTTCCACATTGAAAGTAGGAATTGCTCCATGATGTGTATCACAGAGATAATATAAGGAATAAAACGAAAATAGCCTTCACAGCTATTAGGAAAAAGGAACACTAAGTCATAGTGTTATCAAATTGTAAAGGGAAAGGGATTTTAGAGATCATTGAGTAAAAGTTGACTCTTGTCACAGCCCCAGGACTTGATACCTACAACAGTTCCAGTCATTCATTTAATAAAAATATGAGTGGGTTACCCTATGTGCCCTCTTCTTTTTTTATTGAAAGGTTGTTGCAAAGGAAAACAGGAAACATTGTGCAATCCCAAGGACTTTCAAAAGAGGGCTTTAGAGGTCATCTGTTCTGACTCCCTCATTTTATTTTATTTTATTTTATTTTATTTATTTATTTTTTAATCTTCATTTTATTGAGATATATTCACATACCACGCAGTCATACAAAACAAATCATACTTTCGATTGTTTACAGTACCATTACATAGTGGTACATTCATCACCCAAATCAATCCCTGACACCTTCATTAGCACACACACAAAAATAACAAGAATAATAATTAGAGTGAAAAAGAGCAATTGAAGTAAAAAAGAACACTGGGTACCTTTGTCTGTTTGTTTCCTTCCCCTATTTTTCTACTCATCCATCCATAAACTAGACAAAGTGGAGTGTGGTCCTTATGGCTTTCCCAATCCCATTGTCACCTCTCATAAGCTACATTTTTATACAACTGTCTTCGAGATTCATGGGTTCTGGGTTGTAGTTTGATAGTTTCAGGTATCCACCACCAGCTACCCCAATTCTTTAGAACCTAAAAAGGGTTGTCTAAAGTGTGCATAAGAGTGCCCACCAGAGTGACCTCTTGGCTCCTTTTGGAATCTCTCTGCCACTGAAGCTTATTTCATTTCCTTTCACATCCCCCTTTTGATCAAGAAGATGTTCTCCGTCCCACGATGCCAGGTCTACATTCCTCCCCGGGAGTCGTATTCCACGTTGCCAGGGAGATTCACTCCCCTGGGTGTCTGATCCCACGTAGGGGGGAGGGCAGTGATTTCACCTTTCAAGTTGGCTTAGCTAGAGAGACAGGGCCACATCTGAGCAACAAAGAGGCATTCGCTGACTCCCTCATTTTAAAGACAGAATGACTTCCAGAGAGGAGAAGGGTTATTTCTTTGAGGTAGTATGGAATGTGGCCCTTGGGCAGGTAGGTACAATACCACAAAACCTGCTAGGTGCATTAACATCTTGGTTGCTGTCTGGGGAGACTGGCAGGGGTTTTGACGCACTCCTAGGAGGCAGAACGTCCCAAGCAGAGCAAATGGTAGAAGTGTGCAAGTGGGTTCAGAACAGAGTGAGAAGTTCAGTCTGGTGCCCCATTGAAATAAGGCTGTGGAATAACAGTTTCTGTCTACAGATGAGGGTGAGTTGGAGTCTGTTCATAGGGGGTATTAAGAGAGCCTATCAGTGGAATGGAGATTTGTTAGTGGGGAGCTCTTAAAGTAAACAATGATGTTGAGGAGGATGATAGCTAACACTTACATGGCACTTACTGTATATTTGCACCAACCTCAGATGCACAAATCCATTTAATTCCTACTACAAATCTTTAATGCAGGTACTTTCACCTTCATTTTGTTGTTGACGAAACTCAAGCACAGGGCGGTAGGTGACTTGCCCAAAGTGACTCACCTAGGAAGTAGCAGAGATAGAATTCAAATCTAGGTGGTCTGGCACTGGAGTCCTGGCTTTTAGCAGTCTGAAGCATGGCTATGGTGGTGCTGGTGGTGGGTTCTTTCAGGAAGATGAACCTGCAGGTACAGATGGATTGGACTGAGAGCAGATGGTCAATTAGGAGATGGATTGCATGCCTCCAGGAGTGTTAATAAAAGCCTGGCCTTGGTGGTGACAGTGGAAGTGAAAG